>NW_023998432.1:6761285-6772809 GCF_014805625.2 Glossina fuscipes
GAGCAGATTAGGGTCAAAACTGGAGCAGTGTACTGCGATACCAAATTTGTCATGCGACTCTTTACTTCCCTTGCCGGCTGAGTATTTGTGTTTTCCTGACAAAGAAGTAAAAATAAACTAAAAGGAAAAGTCCCGTCGGTTGTCTGCTGTCTGTCTGTCCACGGTGAGCCAGTCGGTCGTCGTCTAGCGTCGGCCCTACATAGCCACCATATGCACGCCCCTTCGTCTCAGCCACAGCGGTGGCAGCTCGCGCTTAGCCACTCATTGGGGACAACAAAATTAAATAGACTAAAAATAACTTACAATACAGGCATCGGCGTCGGTGCAGTGTCGGCCGCGGTAGCTGCTACATCGGCAATCCCTGCTCCTCTTTCTATTAAGCCGTTCCCACTCCAATACAAACTTTAATTTCCCCTGCTGCGTGCGTAGGTGCACGCGGGTAACCGCTGTCTGCAATGATAACCTGGGATCTAATTAATTTCTCTTCCGAACAAATTTCTTAACCCGTGTAGTTTTCTGTTCTTTACTCCAATTGCGTTTACTTTGCTGTATTGGTTATTTATTTTTCCTTTCCTTTTTTTTTTTTTTATATATATAAAAATGCTTGGCTATTCCTTTTTATTATAAAGCATTGTTCTGCTCAAACGCTTTTTCTTTATTCTTATATCGTTTTACAATCGTCGAATTTCTGTACAAATAATTGAATTAGGTGACAAAGTCTTTTTCGTGATGGCTAAATGGTAGTAACCAACTCACAATATGTATATAAATATTTTTTTTTTTTTTTATTTATTTTTTTTTGTTCCAGAAGCACGCATACAAAAAGAAATTCCTTTTTTTCTTGTTTTTTTTTTATGTTATACAGGGTTGGTGGGTTATATATTCTTTTACACAATTTAGACACCAATATGTTTCTAGGAACGTCAATGATACTTAAAAATAATATATTCATACACGAATGCGATGCGCTTTGCTTGGTACATTCAACCGGCACACTCAACTCTTTACCTCGTTTTCCTTGCACAATTGTTCCTGCTTCTCTTGTTTTTCACTCTATTGATTGACTTTATAGGGATTTCCATAATTTGATGGAGGAAAATAGAAACGGAGTTTCACTAATATACAGGTTGAGAAACAATTTGATCGGTCCAATGTTACTCAAAGTTTTTCTTCCCATAAGAAAAAAAAATTAATTTTTGTATAAAAATCATATGTGTTCCGAACAAAAATTTCTTAGAAAGTTACTTTGAGAATATACAACATTCTCGTACTTCGTTTTCGTTTTGTGACTCTCTGTACGGAAGCCCTGATATTTTATATCGTTTTTTTTTTTTTTTATTTTTTTTAGCACGTACACTATATACACGACGTTTTAATGTAAGTTAGCTCGTTTAAGCTACTTTTGCATATTCAGTTCTTCACAAACTAAAAGGCTTCGAAATTAAAATGGGTTAAGCATTAAAACCGTTTAGCAATCGACATAAGAAATTATTTTGCTTTTGTCGCGTGGTTTGTAGCAACATTTTTATTAATTCGATTATCGATTCTTCCTTTTTTGTTGGTTTTCCATTGGGAGGTGTTTTTTCCGTTTTTTTTTGTTTTAATAATCCGCAAGCTTACTATTGGTAGCGTTAAGTTTAGAAAAAATGGATTTTGGTAAATTTCGTTTAAATTTTTGTTAAATCGTTTAAATTTTATGTTCGATATATTTAACCGATCACAACTTTGCTAATTTTATAAATGCATCGTTTCCGCGCGTTAAGAATTTCTTTTCTTTGATATTTTTTTCAATGGTCATCTTTGAGCTCATATTTAACAAAAGCACAAAACCGCCAGAGCTCAGCCACACAACCAAAGGACAATCGAAAAGCAAGCGCACTCGTTGACGTTTTCCCTTCAACTCCTCGAACTCAACTCAAAACTATCCCCTCTGACTTAAATTTTAAAACGCAGACAGACTTCTCCTTCTTACTCAATTTCCCTCTTCTTCTTCCTGTTGCTCTCTCTATAACGGCTTGCCGCTACTCTCACAAGAGCAAGCATAGATCCCGCAAAATCATACGATTCTGCCTGTACTTGCAAAAGCAAGCAAAGATACCGCAAAATCATACGATTTTTGCCTGTACTTGTAATCAAGGAAAACAGAAAAGAATAAAATAAACATATACCGCAAGATCATGCGATTTATTAGCGGTACCACAAAATCGCATGCGATTTATTAGCGGTACCACAAAATCGCATGATTTTGTCTAACGGCATGCCGTTATTCCGATACTTGCGGTTGATACAAACCGACAGACACCCTACCCGAGGTTTGTTCGCGGCCGTTACAGATTCACTGAGGCTAAATTTCTCTTCGATAGTTTGTTAGCTGACTACAGGACAAAGAAAAAGCAACAAGTAAAAAAACAAATATAAAGAAGTCGTCATTGTAGTATATATGAATATATATAAATATATAAATATTTTTAATCTGTGTTATACATTTCTAGCTTTAGTTCTTCAGATTTTATGTATTTTATTATATATGTTATTTTATCAGTTATCTGTTGAATAGTCTTGGGTATTGTGAACATTACATATTTTGAATGTAGAATTAGAAAAAGTATATTTCGTTATGCTGTAATATAATTTTTTTTAATAATTATTACTCCCATAACAATTTAACATTAAACTGATACTAAAACTAAATATTATTGATGGCAAAAAAAAAACAGTAAGTATTGTTAAATATCGTCAATAAATATGTTATGTTGGGGAATATATATATAAAACGCGGAATGATTCTTTCCAATTTCTATTATTATTATTCTTTTTTTCGTAACCACAAAACTTATAGCGTCAACATCCTCACGTAGTTTCCCCCTTCAAAAATTTTGCATTGCGCGAGTGCCACCAAATTTAAATTATAGTCAAGTAATTGAACTGCTAAACCTGGCACAACGCTTGTAAAAAAAAGAATCCTGGTATGAATAAAAGACAGTTGCCAATCTGTATGTACAGATTTTTCAAAGTAACTAATCTTTGTTTAAAAAGATTGACCCCTGCGTTCTAATATTTAATGGGAGCTTGTTCCAGCAACGAGTGCAGCGAAATCAACAAAACATTTGTCAGCAACTGAGGTCGTTATAAAGAGAATAACTATTTGGGAGTTCTTACTAGATCTGCTAATTTGAAATCGTTTGTAAAGTTAGTGGGATGATTGAAATTCAATAATTGTAAACAAATAAATGAGTACTATAATTTTAAAGGATATACACACGGTTCTCACTAAACCATTGACAAAGTCACATTTGACACAGCAAAGCAGAATAGAGAAGTTTTCTGAGAGAGGGCTATGCTGATTTAGCTTTATAAAAAACAGAACCAGAAGAGTTCCGAATCAGCAATAATGGGTGCAACATCGTTTAACACTAGAATTATCCGCGATTTGCACATACCTATTTCTGCCCAAAGGGATAATTATGGTAAAAAGCTGAAATTTAGCATAAATATTTCTTATTCAATAAAGATCCCAATGGTAAAAAATGTCCTGACCTCCCTAAACACACGCCCATCATAAATGAAAAATGAAACAACCTGTAAAAAAACATAATAATTTATTCATATTTTCGTGCATACATTTCGATTATGCGAAGATATTTCGGAGAACCTAACATTTTGACGTCGGATTCTCAATCGGCCAAGGAATGTTTGTGCCAAATTTTAGCTTCCTGCCTTTATTTTTGCCACTGTGGTAAGTCGATAAAACTATGCATTAACATAATTCACTTTCGAGGAGATAGTTATACATCAAGTTTAGAGATTCTGCGCGCGCACTGTGGTCGTATTTTTTACTTTATCTGCAAAAATTTTGTAGTTTACTTCTTTATTTTTTGCTTATTGCTTTATACGGTCTTAAAGCCTAACTAATTATAAAAATGTTCAAATTTAATGAAATATGTTGAACTTTTTGTGGTGATATGCACTTTGCTTTTTGTGATCAGCTGTTGCTGCTCTCGTCAAAAAGTCTCTTTCTTGTTTTTGTGTGTTGTTGCTTCCAAACATCTGAATTGGTTCGCGGCGTTTACAGTTTTTTCTTGGTTTACCCTCTGTTTACTGTGTTTTTAACAGTGCGAAGTTTGCGTCTATTTTAAGAAGTAATTTTTGAATACGTGATAAACTTTTTTGCTTTTTCTTTTTTCACAATCTCTATTTTGTCGGTTGCTTTCTCACATGGAGTGTTTATGTACATCATTTCAAATCAAAACATTTCCTGATTCTAAACGGTTCTTTACTTGTTGGGTTTGCGTACGTTTTCGTCCCATAAAACCTCTTGACATTGTTCAAAAAGTTTGAAAAAATTTAAGCAGTGTTCGATGAGTGTCGATATCTAGAACACTCTTTTCTTTTGCCTTCCCTTAAATCCCATTCATCGATCGATTCGACTGTTGCATTCTTGCCTGCAAAGAACGCTAACTCATCTTCTATATTTGAATCACATGGTGTTACTAAAGTTAAAAATGAGCCGAGAAGCCCTCCTCGTTTCAGCTATGCTAAAATAAAAAGGGTCTTTCCTCCCAGTGGTGCCGTTCGGGCTAGCTTGCCTACAGTTCCAAAGAATATTAATAAAAATAACAATAGCTGTTCGGGTGGGTCCGCTGATCACCATGCTGGGCAAATCACACAAGCTGTACATGGAAGTATGGTCATTCCCTCTATTTTGTCCCCAATTCAAAATTCCCTATTTGTGAATCCTATCGCTTCCAGTACGAATGATATCTACTTGCAGACTCCCAGAATAGCGATACTCGTGTCAAGACTGGCGCCTGGCATCTCTGAGGATAACATTGTAAGGAAGCGTTTTGCTTCCTTACGGATAACAGGTCCGTGCGCGCAGGCAGTCGGTCTAGTTTGTCCCTTACATGTGTTTTCTGACTGATGACAGCTGCTCATCCTTCTCCCGCACAAACTGTATAAAACGTATACAAATGTATGAAAAGTATACAAATATATAAACTGTATAAAATGTACTTAAATGTATAAAATGTACAGAAATGGAGGAAACGTATGCAAATGTAAAAACTGTATAAAACGTATACAAGTGGCTGAAACATATACAAATGTATAAAATGCACACAAATGTATAAAACCTATAAATGTATATATAGTAGAACATAGATAAATATAACTTTTTTGCTTAAGGAAACATAGCACAGACCTAACGGTCCTGACAGACTGTAGAAGTCATAGCGAGACTAGCATTCACATACCTAACGGAGTATGAAATCATACGATTTGGTACGTAGATTAGCAATGACAATAAAAAAGACATAAAAACATGCATACAAGCAGTAGACAATAGAAAAAAAGGTTTATAAAATTACGCATGGTACATATCATACATAACGGTTCTACGGCTTATAAAATCACACGTAAGGATAGATATGTAGAAATAGCGTTGCAAGTCAAAGCAACTTTGTAACGGGATAGCGATGGTGATCGCGACTATAAAAGAGCGAGTCGCACCACGCTCAGCCTTTCAGTTGTGTGGTAGCAGCCAAAAGAAACCCGCGATACGAAAACGTGGAAAAGTGAATATAATAATAACCGTTCGGAACGGATAAAAAATATTTAAACGGTAAAGAAGAGTCGGGTCACCACGCTGATATCCTCTACCCCTCTTAAAATCGGTGGTCGTTGTAATCTTCTCCTAAATAAATAAATAGAAACATAAGAACAAAACCGAAACTCCGCATTATTTTTATACTACAAATTTTCTGGAAAGAGTCCTGGATTGGCTGAGTATACCCTGCACAAGAAGACTCTTTACAACATAAACACTTATCTTGCTGCAAAAGTCCAATCCGTCAGTTTCAAGCGTGCTAGCATTTTCAGATTGGCTGCATCTCTCATCTCAACATAGAGCTATCTTGTCTATTAACTTTCATTTACCAAATGTTAGGGACCCACCTCTTCTATGCTTTCCTCTACTTTCCTAAATTCAGTAAGCACAGATTTTTCTATTTGACTTTCGTTGGCCTAATTTACATTCGCTGCAACTTTTTCTCAATTCTTTCTAGGTTTTCAGAACGGATGGATTAGATCCCACTAGTGGTGGTCTTTTAATTGCCATATTTGCTGCTGTTCTGTCCTACTCATTTCCAATTCCTGCTTCCCCCGACGTTAAATTTATGGCCATTCGATCGAAATTTAGCAGCAAAAAATCATATGTAACTTTCTCCTACATTCATCCTAAAGCGGGTACCACTACTTATAAAAAACATTTGTGATGTGGCCGAAACGTGTAAACCTACTGATATAATTATAAGCTTGGGGAAGTTCAATTTGCCACAATTCACGTTTTTATGAATTGTTTGATAGTAATTTACTTCAGTATAACCGTACTCCTAATAGAAGTGGCAGGCTGGTAGATCTCTGCTTTGCCAACTTTCCGGAGATAGTTGTAAATCGTTGTCCACCTTTTAGTTTACCTGAGTATCCGGATCATCCAGAATTCTGTATTTCCTTTCTTTACAAATTTTAATTAATCCGACATATTACTGCTTAAAGGTCACCTTTCACACCTTATGCTCGATTTTTCTGCTGGCAATATTAAAACCGTACCGTCATTTTTCTATAATATATTAAAGCTAGCCATTTCTGCATCAAGCAACCTCGCCCTCGAACCAGGTGCCCGCCATGTTTTAACAAAAATATTAAATATTACGAAAATAAGAAAAACAAACTTTTGAAAAAAATTCTCAAAATGGTTCTGCTTACGACTATTTTACATATTCTACTGCAAAGTATACATTTAATTACCTCATCCACCAATGTTATTGTAGCTATCTTCAGTTGACAAAATCCTCAATGCTTGTTAATCCTAAAGATTTCCCATCTATAAATATCGCTCGCAGGTTTCTTTCAATGGCTCTGACTCCTGTGATGATATTGAAACCTCGACTCTCTTCGCTGAATACTTTCGACCAAATTTTTCAATTGCTAATTCCAATTCAACTGCCAACAAACCGTATCCAAAATATAGCTCGGTTTTGATTCCTAATTTGGTCATTTCACTAAATTGTCTCTCAGATGGTTTAAGGTCTCTAAAATATATTTGTGCTCTTGAATCCATCATGTATACTTAAAACATGCTCTGTGGAGCTATGATTTTAATCAGTCCTTGAAATCAGGTGTTTTCCCTTTGTGTTGGAAGAGTAGTTCTCTTATTCCCATTGCAAATGTGGAAATAGAAATCATGTAGACCAATATAGAGGCATCGCTAAGTTGGGTGTCTTATCTATACTGTATCAGCGAATTACCCAGCATTGAGCTTTTGCTATCAAGTTTTATATTTCTGCATTCCAGCATGGCTGGAAGCGAAAGATCCATTGCTAGGAATCTCTTAGAGTTTACTTGCAATGTTTTCAAGGCATTTTCTAGTGGTTCCTGCACGGGTGTCGTGTACACTGAACTGAGTAAAACATTTGATTTAGTTAACTTATTAATCTTCAAACTCTGGCTTACCTAGTGAAATGGATAAGCCCTTATCCTTCTAACATATCATTCAGCGGTGTTCATTTTATCAAGTCAGAAGAATTTCCCGTGCCGCCTAGCGTCGTTCACGGCAGCCACTTGGGCCCGATTTTATTTATCCTACATATCAATGACCCCCCTTAAATACTTTTGTTACGTGGTGCTTGTTAAATTTTATGAAATTAAATCTAAAAAAGTGCAAAAAGCTTTTTTCTCAAAGAGCAAGTCATTCAATACTGAGTGTTTAGTTTAAATGTATACCTTATCTTATTTGTATTTGTTTAGTTTAACTATATATCCCTCATTCGATTTGGACTCGATTTAATTTTATATACACTCAATACCGTACTATTGCTTTGCACATTGGTTGAATGTGCAGTCATTAACATAGCAATTGTTTATGCACTTGCATTTGCATGTTCATGTTTCTGTGTTAGTCTCTTTTAGCATAACTGACCGCAGACAACAATACTGCAAATTACGTAATCCAGACTTTGAAGTGTGTCGTCGTTGTTTATATTAATTTTCTTATATTGCATTTTTTTGGCACACTTCAAACTGTTCATATGCTGAAAGTAAATAAACACAAAAATGCAAGTGCATCATTTTATGATTTTATATTCTAGCGTAGTAATTCTAAGTTAGTTTATTAGAATTGTAATTTATAATCCACATTTTTAGCAATAAAATTCGTCTTTGTACTGAACTTGCATTGATCGTTATTTTACTGTCTCCTTCTAGTTCCAAGTGCTGGAAGAGACACCCGAAAAACGTTGGTAAGACCGGATGAAATATTTAGTCGAGTAATATCAACTACGCTAGGTCTTTACTATTCTGAGGCATTAACTGTTATTAAAAAATGGCGAAAATTCCAACCTATAATTGGTTTTGTCACAACATTTTGAATAATTCTCACATCATCTGAACACTTTGACTCATTCATTTTGGTGACTCCGACGTGATACTAGCGTATTGCGTTTGCGTCTCAACATTTTGAATTAACACTGAGTATTTCATCGATTAAGACAAGTTGGAAAACATTGATTTGTTCATGGATTTAGGGGTTCTATTTGACCAAGCAGTACGTTTGAATTTGCATATTGAGCTTTCTGTAAGGAAAGTTAGGCCTGCGCTAGCTTTCATTAAGAGATGGTCCAAGGAGTTTATGATCCTTACGTTACAAATAGGCTTTGCATATGTTTAGTTAGACCAATACCTGAGTATGCCTCTGGTGTGTGGTCTCTTCCTATAGTTGTTATGTAGATTCAATGGAATCCGTTAAAAATCAATTCTTGCTGTTAGGAATTTGGGTTGGGACCCCGCTTCCTCTCTTCCTCTTTACGAAAAGAGATTGCATCTTTTGGCCTAACCGTTACTTGAGAAATGTAGATCTATTCTTAGTGTCTCCTTCTTAATTAAGTTAATAAATGGTATTATCGATTCGCCCGCCTTACTCGATGAGATAATTTCATTTAGCTTAGTCAATGTAAATACAATTATCAGCGGTTTAATCCGCTCAGAATTGTTTGCAGAAACTTAAAAATGTTTCTCACTTAATCTCAATATCGAACACGTCAAAATCTATCAACACAACGATGCTTAGCACGTGCGATTTGCTAATGTCGTATTTAAACTAACTTGCAATCTTAATATCCCGTTACGATTCGAACATTAACCGGTGTTGTTTACTGTTATCGTCTGGGAAGCTTGTGCTTGTTTGCAATGACTTAGGAGTTCACTTGTTACTTAGATCTATGCGCGCTGCGGTTATGCCTCTGTGCTGCCTGCACAGTTTTTTTTTCTCCCTTTTTTTAATTAGCGTAAGATTTACTTTTAAGAGCCAATTGAATTCAGCTGTTGATTTATTTTACTTGAATTTCATGTGTAAGCAAAGAAATAAATAACAATTAAATAAAGTAAGTAATATAAACAATAAATACAATAAATCATCGGCATGTCGAAAACTAGACTAGGTAGGAAAAGAGTAGTTAGAGATATTTAAAGGTTTTTCCATATAAATAAAAGCCACTAAAAAAAGTTGGAACATTAAGTGGTTTGTAAATAGAAATGGTTAAACATTGCGCGATGAATGAAAAGGTACATTTGTTTAAAAAAGACAAAAAACATACATTAACAATTGTTGTGAAATATCTCAAGAAAAATCTCTAAACTTTATACAGGAAATGTGCCTTAAAACACATTAAAAATTATGTTAAAAATCTATTTGCAATATGTTTGTTAAGGTTAAAAAAAATTAAGTTTAACAACTTATCAAAATTTTCATCAAAATTTACCAAAAAGTAACGACGTGAGTTCAAAAGTAATACAAAAGAGAAAAAGAAACTTACATTTAAAAGGAATATAAGGTCCCTTCCTTTTTTATATACATATAATTTATCGTACACTTGTATATGATCACACATTGCCTTTTTTTTATGATGTAAATATACAGTCAAAAATAAAAAAGGAGTGAAGCGATACCGAAGATAAAACGTCCACGTTTCACGGAAGCGGTGTAAGGTGTTTAGTAAATGAACGGTAGAAAACAAGGCAAAAGATGAAAGTAAAGTACAGCAACTCGAATATGTTATTATATAAGCTTATTTATGCTTGATATGTAGATATATACATATTTTTTCTTGTACTATTTTTCTTGTCAATTTGTAATGTAGACTGAGCTTGTGAGGGTATAACAAAACAAAAGGGCTGCTCTACATCACGAAAACAAAGAGAACCAAAATTTTGAAATCAATGGATTAGTTTGTATAAATATATATCCGCCACATTACAAACGTTTGGTAGTTTGGTTAACTAGCCAAGTACTATGTTGGTGTCAGTCGATAGAGTAATTATCTGCATGTCGAATTTTTCAACAAGTTTGACACATACTGCGAATAATTTGCTAATAAAACTACGCCATATTTTCCACACGAAGAAAATTAGTAGATTTAACAGATGTGATTTTATTTCGAGCTATAAGTAAGTTAGGTACAGATGTAGATGTATGTACGCGAAAATAAACGGAGGCGCGGCAAGCATGAGTAAAATCATCGTCGAAGCTATGTAGCCGGTAGCTTGGTCCCGGTTAAATAATTAAATGATTTTCTATATTTAAAAATTCAAGTTTATAATTTGTTTTTTTACCTTTTTTATTTTCTTTGACAATATTAAAAAACGATATCCCCATTCCAAAGAAACTAGTGTTATAGTAACTTGGATATAACATGCTTAGTGCGTTTGTTATGTGCACCTGAAGAGTTTGTTCTGTGTTCGAGTTTGAGACCGCTAGACCGAGATAACGAACCTAGAATAAGATGGATAGTGCTCAAAGCTTCCTTTAGGCACAAAAATATAATAACAGATAATTTAGTATGCCTGATCACCTTTATTTTTTGCGAAGAACAACAACGTTGAACAAATATTAATTTGTTAATTCATGTTTAGGAATGGGAAATTCCATGAAGCCGTTAGAAAACTAATCTATAAACTGTAAATATAACTGACTTGAATTGCGACATGTTCTCTTTGATTGGCTTTGGTCGGCACTTGTTACTCGAAAGCCGACGTATTCCATAGTATTGGGCGGCTATTCGCTCTTGTCGAGCACACCGCAGACGGTAGACAATTGCTATCAAATATGTTTATTTGGCAATGCTTTCATATTTAATTGGTACACTTTGTATCTGACAATCCTTACAAATGTACAGAAAATAACGACGAAAATAATCACTGGACTAACCCGAAACACGCGTTTTCTTATACTCGACATATCACAAATTGGCGACAAGAATAATTCGATTCATGTAATTTTTACGCGAATTAACTATATTAAAACTAAATCGAAATGGGTAAATAGGATGATAATAGTGTACAACCTTAACTAGGTGAGGATAGGCCTCATCACCTACCAGAGTGGCGGTTCATTCGGCCATACCCGGTGCGCTATCTGAGCACCTCGGGGTAAGAAAGGCCCCCTTATTAGGGGATTGTTTTTCCCCCCGGGGGG
>NW_023998432.1:6772819-6805128 GCF_014805625.2 Glossina fuscipes
TTTTTTTTCAACGTTATCCGAACTTCTAATATAGAAATTGTCTCTACATTCCCTACTTGCAGGTTTAATAGCTTTACTTCCAGAGATGGCTTACATTCCCAGTTTTTGTTTATGTGATGTTAGTTCTCGGAGAGTTTTATTCATCCAGGGCGTTAGCTCAAAACGAATCAGTTCCGTTCATTATTAACCACAGTTGCCTTTGAAGGAACTAATATATTTGTCTGATCAGAGGCTTTCAATGTTATCAAATTGTGACACAACTAAGAAAGTATTCTTTAACCTTTACATAATCACAATGTATGCACGTTTTTTCAATATATTCTTTATATGTTCCTTGCTTTTCATTTTACAGCATATTCTTTCTGAGGAATTACTAAAACGTGACCTTCAGATACTTTTCTACCAGGCCTGGCCACCATGGCGTGAGCATTATTTTGGAGAAAGTGCTGAAACATTTTGGACATGTCATGGACTATGAAATAAAGCAACATTTAATTTACCAATCATTGTGGATTTTGAGCATAATCATTTAAGGCGTCATCAAGCATATTTATAAAGTAGGCAACGTTGCATTTTTCTGAACGATAAAAGAGACAAGTTTCATCGCCTTCTGAGCAATTTTACAATATCTCATAGGAATAGCTATATGTTCAACAAAATTAAGAGGTTTGCAAATTTCTATAGAATAATTTCAACTTATGGTATATATAAACACAGTAATTGCGTTATATGTATATCCCTCTCCATAACAATATACTTCTGTGTAACCAGGAATTAAATAAAGTTGCATCGCATTTTTATCAAACCATATATCTTGCTTTGCCATTATATAAGACAACTGGAAAAAACTACTAATAAGAGATGTAGACTGATTACGCTTTTCCAAAGAAGAAACGAGTCTGATATTTGTGCTCATTATGCGTAGAAACTCGTTTTTGTTTCGAAGATATAGATTTTGAGATTTGAAAGTCTTATGAGATATTAACTTTTCTCATACTATAAGAAGAAGATTATATAGAGTGATTGTGCACATAATTCTAAAAATACGACAAAGGAAAAATGAGAGGAAAAATAACGAAAAGTATATCATTATAAAGAAGAAACATGGGTTACACTATCAGCAGTAGGATTTTCGGCAATTTCGTTTCTACCTCGAAGTAGTGATTTGCGTCCTCGATGCCTGTTTGTTGTTGCACTTAATAATGTTTCGTCAACATCGTTCTCACATCTAATCGCCTGCGCTTTGGGTTTGCTGACTTTTTTGCAAGCTGCTTTAAGATTTAGGCTATATACATGTTGACACGTAATAACCTTCAATGGCTTGGTATGATTCCAAAGATTTAATAGTTTCTTGCTATGATAATTATTAATAAAACTTTTTCTCTGATTTTATTTTCGTAAAGCTTAAATTTTGAATACATTAGTTTTTCCTTATGTAGTGTGGATGTATATTTTAATACTTGGCGTCGTATTTTTTATCCCTCTTTGCAAAGTTGTAGGCTTTTTCAATATCTTTTAGATAGACTTATTGTCCAAAGTCTTTTGATAATTCAATGAGCGCATTGACACAATTTGCCACTTTAAATCCACTGATAACATAGCCGAATTTCATAATATCGTTTAATATTTTTACTGCAGTTTTTGCATTTCAGCAATTTTTATCTGGTTTTCTACTATGACTTTAAAAATTTCATTAGGCTTTGCTGACACGAGCTTCAGTAAGCTACTCTAGTTTCTCAGTTTTTGCATAATTTTTCAGCTGTCTTCTTATTTTTCAACTTCCTTTTTCATAATTATGATATAAAAAGATTTCGTTCTAATTTTGAATGAAAATTGTTTCCGAACTTGTTATACTTTATGAAATCCTATGTCCCTTGTCTCCTTCGTTGCTTTTTTTATCAACCATTACTCACAAACGCCTTTTTTATACCCACCACCAAAGGGTGGGCAAAATATTCATTTTTTCAAAACGTTTGCAACGCCCATAAGGAAGCATCAGAGACCCGACAAAGTCTTGGTCATGAAAGTCGGCCTGCCTGTATGTCTGTATAATGTCTGTTGAAAACATGCTCATGGTCGCAAAAATGAAGTTATCGATTTCAGACTTCAAATTTGGTAGAATAATTGGAAGTCCTCGTACTCAGGCTGGTACTGAAAGTGGGCCAAATCGGTGTAAGGACACGCCAAAAGCATCACATGAACTGAAAACACCTGTAACGAAGTGATGTCTGCCATAATCCTCCCTATCTCTCTGAATATCGACTGCGAATTTTGTTATTTTTAGGGTTATTTTAAAGTTGGATTTGAAGAGAATCGAAGAATGTAAAGACAGTCTCACTTGTAATTGCAGACCGACTTACTTCTGAACGCAACGAAGGGTTGAATTTGCTTCACGGACACTCTGCAGACGTTTACATGTAAGAGAAATACACGTACTTTACCCTTGTAGAGTCAAACGGTCGGGCGAAGCCTACTTATTGAACAAATAACAAGTCCTGGACAATTTCTGCACGTATCCTACCTATGGTCTCTTTCAGCCCATGAGTTGCAATAGGAGACCCCTAAATTGGGTCCAATGACCCTCTAGCCTCCTTCCCTCTCACAATGCGAAAAAGAACTTTAGCACATTTTTACAATTTTCTTTTTTTAATTCATACCACTTTCAATAAAAATAACCAGATAAATGTCTTTATATTGTTACGGAAATCCCAAATTCTGTTCATTTCAGCTAAGTAATAAAATCCCTAAAGAGTTAAAAACTAAATGCACACGCCGTCCGAGGAAATCGAGTACCAGAAAAGCGGGTTAATGATGGTAAAAATCTATATACATAGAATATTTGTGGAAGGGAGAATTAGTTGGACAAGAACATTTGAGTCGAGAGCACTAGCAAAATAAATTGTGAATAGTCCTACTGTTATGAAATATAGTTGTAAATAAAAGAACTTTGAAGTGTATTTTTCTTGATCAAAATATCCACGATCCAGTGATATGGACCGTATCTTGAAAAAGAGAATTTTATAACAACTGGTGTCAGCAGTGAAATCGTGGAAATCAAGGGAAATGGTGCAATTAGAAGAAGTCAAAGTGGATCAGTTCAAACAGGAGCTGGGAAAAAGAAACCTTCATACAATCGTTAGCAAAGCTGAATTAAACAAAGACTGGTCGAACCGCAAGAGAGCAAGCTGACAATTTGGGAGGAAAATAAAATGCAGCTACAACAGGGGAAAAATACAGCGAAGAAAAAAGCGAAGATGGTGCAAGTACATCAAACGTTATGCAGTTTTTACAACAAATGCAACAACAAACGCAACAACAAACGCAACAAATGCAACAACAATTGCAACAACGTAAGCAACAACAAACGTAACAAAAGCATCAACAAATACAACAACAAACGGAACAAATGCAATAACAAACGGAACAAATGCAACAGCAAACGGAACAGATGGAATCAAAAATTGACGAGAAAATACAAAAAAATGAACGCATCCCGCGAACACATATAGATGAAACGTATCAGGAATTCGAAGGCAAAATTAATGCGCTGGAAGAAAAAGTTGATAATGCGATATGCCAGTTGGATGCGAGAATAAATGGAAAAAGAGAATGGAAAGAGAATAAGTGAAAAGTGAAATAAAGGCTTTAAAAATAGAAGAGGCTAAGCTACAAACTAACGACGGAACCATCCGATCTATCAAAGCAAAAACACCCCTATTTGACGGCACCACTAACTTCAACGCATTCGAGTTACAATTTGGTGTTCTTGCAACAAAAAATATGTGGGATGATGACGAGAAACCAGTCGCCTTAATAACCTCCTTGAGAGGAGCAGCAGCGGAGATTGTCCAGATAATCCCGGAAGAAAAAAGAACGGAAATTGAAGATGCATTGGAAAGGATATATTGTAGCAACCATGTGAGGGAGGTAAGCCATTTAGAGTTGTCTTTGAACTGCCAGAAGCTGAACGAAAGGATCCAAGATTATGCTAGCGAACTTTGACGCCTGGAAAATCTCGCGTATATCGGAATGCCCAACGACGTGCTGGAAAAATTAAAAATCGACGCCTTTGTTAAAGAACTTCGTGACGCGGGGCTTAAAAAAGCTGTATGGACATCACCTAAAACGACGTTTGCAGAAACGCTTGGCTTCGCGCTTACACGAGAAGCAGCTAGTGTGCTGTGGACGTCAAGCATGAAGGTGAGACACATCGAAATAACTAGCGAGAACGATAATTTGGAAGTGGGGTGCCCGGCGCTTCGACCAGTCCTGCGCGAAAATAAGCAAGCGCCGGCTTCAAAAACACGCAAGTGTTATGTCTGCCAAAAACCTGGTTCTTTTGCACGGGACCGCCGATCAAAACACACAAGAACACACTCCACCTTACCTACACAGAACATTAGTGAAGGTGCAAGCAAGATATCCAACGAATAGGCGTTAAACTAAAAAGAGTCAGCACAGTGGGGAACGGCTAACTCAGAAATTTAGTAGCCCTAGGTTCGTTATTACTCAATGGAAGGGAACTGTCAGCAGCCTAACAATCGATCCAGGGCTATAACTACATCATCACGCTGGACACTGGTGCTTCTCATTCAATCATCAACAGTACAATAGTCAAAGAAAAATTCGAGCCGTTAGTTGGAGCACGGTTTCGAATAGCAACAGGTGAGGAAGCTGCTATTAAAAGAAAACTTATGAGAAACATTTCGATTAGTAATGTTTCGATGAAGCATGAATTTCTGGTAGCAAATACAATGGACAACGTAATATTGGGGATGGATTTTATAGCAGAACATGGCTTGTAACAGGCACTGTAGTGGGCAGAGGAAAAAAAAAGGAAAGAAAAAGAAAAACCTTGGCAACCTGGAAAAAGCGACAAGCGACGCGGAGGAATAAAGAAAAAAAGAGAAACTTGGGGAACTCTGAAAAAGGAAGAAACAAGGTTCTGGATAATGGCGTAGAGTGGTTTTGTTTGATTTTACTTTTTGTGGATTTTTAGCATAATTTTTAAAGGAAATCTTTGAGCGTGTTCTTAAGATATTATAAAAATATTGAAAGGGAGAAATTTCACTTTCGTGCCATCTATATATCGATGGAATTATTCCAATGAATCTGATGAATTCTTGCCAAAAATGGCATGTGATAAAACCTTGTGACTTTGGTGCATAACAACAACAAAACCTACAAATCACTTTTGGTCGCCTTTTACTTTCGAAATTATAAAAATATATAAAGGGAGAAACTCCACTTCCGTGCAATTGATATATCAGTGAAATTTGTGAATTACACATATGGAATTAAAACTGTGGATTACATTCATTGAAAGGGAGAGTAAAGAAATGCATTGTTATTAAAGGTAACAGTACTGGTAAGACTTCCGGCGGGAGGCGGAGAGGCGAGGTAGAGGCTAGGTGGTCAGGGCATGGGTTGGATTGGTTTAAAGCTTTTTTTTCCAGATTTCACAATAAGCATGTTTTTATTCTAAAATAAGGAAATATCGTAGCCAGGCAAGTGCCTAACACGTGTCTGTATATCCGATACTTGGACACCCCCCATCCGACGAGCCAGGCCGGAAAACATACGAAAAATGATGAGAATCAGACGACAACATCCGTGTTTAGGTAGAGTTTGCGAAATGTTACAGGCTTCGTGCTGGATATGAGAAGACAAGTGTCACAATACGCTAATGTGACTTTGCCATTGACTGTGGGATACGACAGACAAGACGAAGTGTTACAAGTTGTAGTACAACGACAACAGATCCTCCGATCTCCGAAGCAATAGAGCCACAGCTACCCAAGAGCTAAGGCTAAACAGGATATAGGTTGTCGAGCCGAGTAAAGAATGTACGAAAAACAACACCATCATTGGAAAAGCGGTTGTCTCACAGATCAACAATTTAATTCCAGTACGGCGATTAAATCCAACCAGGGTTACAACAAAAAATTCACAAAAGGTCATTATAGCGCAATGCCAAAAAGCCGAGTATGTGGTAAATAATCTAGCCGGAATTCCAAAAACATGCTCAAAGGTATCCCCAGAGGCTGAAATTCTCTTAAAAAGATGGATAATCAATCTGGATGAGCAGCAGAAGAAATATGCCAAAAAGTTTTTGCTGGAAAATTACTCCATCTTTGCCGACATCACAAGTTCGAGTGGCCGTACTAATATTGCGAAGCATATAATCAACACTGCAGGAGTTGAACGGATTCGGTAACGGCCTAGAAGAATTCCACTGGCAAAAAGAGGAGAAGTTGCGGACTTGATCAAAGATATGCAAAAGCGAAAAGTTATCGAACCATCGAATAGCCCGTGATGTTCGCCAGTAGTTCTTGTTAAAAAAAAAATGGGTCTACCAGATTTTGTAGGGATTATAGGGAGTTGAACAGAGTGATCAAGGAGGGTAGCTACCCTTTGCCTAGGATTGATGACACCTTAGACACTTTGTCAGATTCACAATGGTTCTCAATCTTAGATTTGAAGTGTGGATCCTGGCAGATGGAGGTCGTTAAGCATGGCAAGGAAAAAGCCGCGTTTTCCGCTGGCGACGGCTTATATCAGTTTACCGTAAGGCTGTCTGGATTATGCATTGCGCCTGCTATGTTTGAGTGCCTGCCATATTTGAGCGCCTAAAGGGCTGCATGCTAAAAGGGCTGCATTGGAAGACATGCCAGGTGTATTTAGATGACATTATTGTCATGGGTTTAGATTTCAAGGAACACCTAAAAAATCTGGCAGATGCTTTTCACCGATTACGGGCAGCAGGTTTAAAATTGAGTATCGAAAACTGTATGTTCTTTAGAAAGGAAGCGACATATTGTAATGTACACCGGCACTGTAGCATTAAAAAATAAAGAAAAATAAGAAAAAGAAAAGTAGTTTTTATCAGGAAAAAAAAGAAAATTTAAGTTTTCCTGGGTAGAGAAAAAGAAAATTTTTGGGACAGTTGAAGTCTGAAGAGTGAATTATATACATATTTCTGCTAAAATATTGAATTCGAAAAATCGCTTCTAAAAGCGTAGTAGTTGAATAGAGTTGTTTGAAACTTTCCAAGAAAAAAAAAATCCTTTACATAAAGGATTTATTGACTGCGGCAGTTAAAGTGATGAAGTTTTATAAACGAACATCGATGTCAAATTTTCACTAAGAAAAACTAATTGATTCAAATGGTTTTGTCTATAAAAACTAAAAATAGCAAAACGAGATATTATTTATTTAAAAAAAAGGGGAAAAAAACAAAAAAAAAGCAGAAAAATCGCATTCAATCACTTCAGATATCCTTCGCTTTGTTATGAAATGGCCTTACAACTTGTCTTAATGGATACGGCACTTAATTTTTTTTTGTATTTCTTTTTCTTATTAATCAAAAATTTAAAATTCATAATTTGTGAAAAAACTTACAGCTGCGGTGACGCCCATCAACGTGGGTTCGATGTGGTAAGTTTTTTTTTGTGGGTTTGTTGAATTACATTAATCAAAATTTTCCCATATTTGTGTATAACCTTTTTTTTAATTTTTAAATTTGAGCATTCTTTTTTTCCAAGTCTTGTTAATTGAAAATAATATTTAAATTCTATAATTTGTAAAAGATTTCACTTCTTCTAAAAATAAAAAAACAATATTAATGAGAGACCTTGAATTGAGATAATTTTGTAAATTAATATAAATAATTTTTTTTTCTTTACTTAAGTGGTTCGTTTTCTTCTCTTACTTTTTTTTTGAAAAAATAAATGAAAAATGTATAATTATTAATGTTATTAAATTGTTAGTGAGACTTCCTTGAGGTGACTGAGGGGCGAAGGATAGACATTTTCGATAGGGCATGATGACGTAATTTTCCCGGTAAAGAAAAACAAATTAAAATTAAATATATTTTTTCTTTATTTTGTAACGAGTCTTCTTGGGCAGGGAGGAAACTCAGCCACTCCAAGGTTCGTTGCAAGACAATTTATTTAAAATGAAATGTTCTGGACGTTCGGAGATGATCTTAAATATCTTTATTTTGTATAAGAGGATGGCCACGAACCAGCGAGGTGACCCGACTTTGTCGCGCTATTACCGTTTTTTTTCGCACACGTAGATAGCGCTTTTCTTTCGTTTTTCTTTTCGATGTCGCGGAGCACTTAGACGGCTATGACATAAATTCAAAGATTCTGTGTGATGAACTGCTCTTTTATAGCCGAAGTCTCGCTCGCTTGTTCCATTACCAACATGTACATGCTTAGTTTAGGTTGGCTTCGACGTGTTTGACGCAACCTTAGTTGCGATTTGCCTGGGATTCTTATACATAACTTAATGCCAACTTACGTCTAACTTAATGCTATGTTTGATCGAATGCCTGCTCAACATGCACCCAGGTACCAAATCGCGTGATTTATTCACTGTTAGGTGTGTGAGTGCTATGTTTCTTAACCGGTGTGTACAATACTTAGCTTACGTTTATGTGGAGTGAGGGTATTTTCTGTTTATGTGTGCTTATCCATGTTTGTATATGTGGGTTTACATGTTTGGTATGTGTGATCCTACGTCTTTGTACATTTGTATGCATTTTCTACCTATTCCTAAGCTCGAGTGTGTTTATAGAGTTTATGCATTGTCATATGTTCATATGTGCTATACACTTTTTTTTGATACCTAAGTATTTATCCCTGCGTGTGTGTTTTGTATGACCTAACGGCGTTTATACAGTAATGTGTACGGTTGTATGTGTTTCTATCTTTTACGCTTTTATCCATCGTGTGTGTGTTTATGCCTTCTAAGGCATACAGCTTTCTGTATGTTGAAATGGCCTAACAGTAATGTATATTTCGATCCTTCTCTATATGGTTTTTTACCAGTTTCGTATAGATTCTAAACATATTTTATATTCGTGTGTGTGATCATATATTGTAGTGATTTTCTACAGCTTATATACAGATTCCATACATTCTTCTCTTTCTAGTGATGTTTTATGCTCAAGTGTGTGTTCGTGTATTGTACTGCTTTTATACAGATTTCCTACAGATTTTATCTTACTGATTTTTTACAGATTTTCTACAGATTCTGCATCTATTTTATCCTCATGGTTTTATACAGATTTTGTACAAATTCTGTACGTATTTTGCTCTAATGATTTTATACAGATTTTATACAGATTTTGTACAGATTCTATACGTATTTTGCTCTAATGATGTTATACAGATTTTATACAGACTTTGTACAGATTCTATACGTATTTTGCTCTAATGATTTTATACAGATTTTATACATATTAACTCTTTTATACATCTTTTCTGCTCGTGTGTGTGTATTTATACAGTCTTTGTGTAATGCTTAAGTTTTGCCGTTTATGCGGTTAACGGTTCTTTACCTTACGCTAGGGCCAGATGCGGCTGATCGTGTGCCCTACCCAGAGGTATTCAGGGTTTCGCGCCGACGGAGGAGCTGGACTGAATGTTGCCAGGTTCTATGGGGAGACGATTAAGCGGAAGGACCGGTTATTAGTATTTATTCCACTTATACAAGAAACTCAACTAAAACAAAATGGTAGTCGAATAAACGTTAAATTAATTAATATTAAAACTTAGTATAAGTACAATAAAACAAATAAGAAGGAAAACAAAACCATGTACACAACTAGTAAAGACCCACACGCACAACCGATACAGGACCAAATTGCAAGTGAACCCCTAAGCCATTGCAAACATGCATAAGCTTGGCAACCGATAATACAATTAATTTTCGAGTAATAATCACTTTTAAGGTTAAAATTTAATTCAAGTACGACATAGGTAAATCGAGCGTATTAAGCAATGTTGTTTTAATGGACTTTAAAGAGTCCGTTAAGGAGAATAAGTGGTAGACGTCATTTAGGTTCTTGCAAACAACTCTGAGCGGGTTAAACAGTTCGTAATGATATTTGCATTGATTTAGCTTTATCAAGATAAAGTGCTTAGAGAAGCGGTTAGGGACATTAACGCCTATCTCACAAAGTAATGCGGGCGAGTCAATTGTACCATTTACTAATTTGATTACAAAGGAAACGTCAAGAACAAACCTACGTTTCTCAAGAGACGGTAAGGATAATAGAAGCAATCTATTATCATAGGGTGGAAGAGGGGCAAGCACAGAAGGCTTGGGCAGTGTGCTCTCCCAGCAAATTGACGGGAACGAAAAAGTCATTGCATATTGTAGCAAGCGCCTATCCAAACCCGAGAGGAATTACTGTGTCACGCGTCGAGAACTGAAGACAATAACTCAATCTGTCAAGCTCTTCCATTAATATCTGTATGGGCAACAATTCCACCTAAGCACAGATCATGCTGCTCTACGATAGTTACTCTACTTCAAATAACCAGAAGGACAGCTAGCAAGGTGGATTGAAAAACTGCAAGCTTACCTATTCTCGATTTTTCATCCGAGCGGCAAATCGCATGGCAATACGGATGCTATATCCAGACGACCATGCGACCCGCAGTGCAAACACTGCGTAAAAAACGAGAATAAAGGAGTTGTTAGACCTGCCGGACTATCGTGGAGCCCAACGGAAGCTTTTCGAAGTAAGACATGCACAGTGCTCAAATAGCGAATGTTTAAATGCAATAGTAAAGGCCATAGAAAAAGAGGAGCATCCTATCTGGGAAGAAAGTTGAAGAGAAAGTCCGATTACGAAAGCGTATTGGGTTCAGCGGCAAAGCCTCATCGTTGAAGATGAATGCTTGTGGCGCATATAGCATAGGGAGCATGCTTCATGGGTTCCAGCAGCGAGAACCCGCGAAATTATAATGGAATACCACAAAGGACCAAGCGGAGGGCATCTTAGCATCACAAAAACCGTGGAGAAGATTAAGGAAAATTTCTATTGGGTAGGTATGAAGAACTTCGTGGATGCGTGGGTTCGCAACTGCGATCAGTGCAGCAAATCGAATGGACCGAAAAATAAGGCCCGAGGGCGCTTGCAGCAGTATAACGTGGGTGCACATTTCGAAAAGATCGCAATGGTTATTGCTAGACCATATCCAGCCAGCAATGCAAAAAATATATATGTACTGGTAGTCATTGATTATTTCAGTAAATGGCCAGAAGTATACCCCATAGTTAACCAAGGAGCAAAGACAATAGCCAAAGTATTCATCAATAATTGGGTTACGCGGTTTGGAACCCCCATCGAGCTGCATTCAGACCAAGGTAGAAACTTCGAATCTTCGATCTTTCAAGAGGTTTGCCAAATGATTGGCATTAATAAAACTCGAACGACTCCGTTGCATCCTCAGTCTGACGGAATGGTCGAAAAGTTTAATTGAATGCTCCAAGGACATCTGCGGAAAGTTATCGACGACGATCAGCAGGAGTGAGATGAACACATACCAATCTTTTTAATGGCATACAGGTCAGCAGTGCGCAACACCACTGCTGTACCCCCGGCGCAAATTTTCTAATCTGAGGCTATCCGCAGATTTAAAATTTGGGACACGCACTAATGTCCAAAGAACCGAGACCGAATATGTTGCTCGACTGAGGATGACATTGGATAATATGCACCGACAGGTTCGACATAGAACGCAAATCGTAAGTAACAGAATGAAAGCAAGATACGATCTGAGGGCTAACGCTGATGGATTTAAAGAAGGGGATTTAGTGCTATTGTACAATCCTTTACGTAAAAAAGGTGTGTCACCAAAACTGCGATGTAACTGGGAAGGTCTATACAAAGTCATCACGAGGATAAATGACGTGGTCTATCGAATACGAAAACATCCCGGACGCGGAACTAAACTGAAAGTGGTACACAGGGACCGACTGACCGCTTATCGAAACGACCTTGTTCGGGACGAAAAAGATTAAATGGAGTGTAATGTTACGTAAATCCTAAATCCTGTTCATTCCAGCTAAGTAATAAAATCCCTAAAGAGAGAAAAACTAAATGCACAGCTGCCGGCCGAGAAAGACGAGTACCAGAAAGGCAGGTTAACGAATTAAAAATTAAACTATAAAGTTAGGTACTAGTAATATTATGGTAAAAATGTATACAAATAGAATATTTGTGGAAGGGAGCGTTAGTTGGACAAGAACATTTGAGTCGAGAGTACTGGCAAAATAAATTGTGAATAGTCCTACTGTTAAGAAATATAGTTGTAAATAAAAGACCTTTGAAGTGTATTTCTCTTGATCAAAATAGCCACGATCCAGTGCTAGGGAGCGTATCATAGAAAAGCGATTTTCATAACAATATTAATTAAAGGGAATGGATTAAATAATTGATAAATATATATATATATATAAAATTATATGGACTAATCCAAGTGTATTTATACATAATATATAGATAAGATAAATCTGACATGTTGTGTGCTGCTGGATATGATGATGTAATTAATATTATAGCCGTTGGGGATGATTATACAGTTGGTCATATTTACAATTAGAGCTCTAAGTTATTGTTGTTTACATATTTATCATTACTAACTCTTATATATGCATGTATTATTTGTACTGTAATTGTATTGTAATTTAATTGTATAGGATACACCTTGCCTATAGCTGTTGATTCTGTTTAAATAACTTCTTTATTTTATTTGCCTTTTTACAGAAGTTTTTCACTACATTCCTTCAAGTTATAATTACATTTTCTTGTTTTTTGTTTTTTTTAAATATAATTTTTGCTGCTTACAACATTCCTTTTTTTTGCGTTTTCCAATATAATTTTTTGTGCCGCTTTCTCATTACTTTTGAATCATTTGAATCTCTTTTTTTTGCTTAGATATAATAAAAGTTATCAGGATAAGCCAATAATTGATTGTGTAATAAAAATTTTCACAATAACTTTTGCAATTTTCACTTCTCTCAATATGTCGTCCAGTAACTTATTGTTCTCTTTTTGCCCAGTGTGCAACTGAAAATAAGAACAACAAAAATTAGTTTTCAAATTTTTTTGGTTATTCATTTACGTTAAATAATTAAACATATTTTTGTATGTAGGTAAATTAGGTATTCACATCCACCGCGAACATTATCCCACTCGCTCCCCTAATCATAGTTACAAACAATTTTTTTTGCGGTCTTCTAAAAAAGGTTATTAACAAATAAGCAAGTTTTCAATAGTTTGACATTAATTTCTTTCTATTAGATCTCAATTAACAAAAATCACACGAAGGTTTATTATTCATTAATTTCTAATAGAAAATCAGAAATGTCTGTTCAATTGTGACTCATAACTGTCCAAGCGCTCCACCACTTCTCGTTACTTCATTGTTTTTTCTTTTCAAGTTCTTGTTTAATTATTTCTTCTTTCAAGTTAATAACCATGCGTAAATTGACCTAGCATTCCGGAATTTTTTCTCGAAAAATCTTAGAAAATTCTTTCAAGCTATTCTCTCTGTTTTTGTCAAGTTTTTTTCTTTTCTTCCATTCTCCTCTAAACGTCATCTATTTCTTAACGAATGAGGTTAAGACTCTCATTTACTACGGGGTGATATTTGTAACAAATACTTGTGATGATGTGCAGAGCTTGGCGTCTCTTTGTGCCGCCTGGCTAATCCAGTTACATTCACAAAAAATAAGAGAAAATTTATATATATATGAATGATAAATAACTAACGACGTGTCCTATTTAAAGGTCATATAGTGTGTTAGTATTGTTCTTCTGTCCGTTAGCCTACATCGACTTCCCTCTTGGTCCGTTACGTCATTGTCTATGGTTACATTCCCACACGCACACTTACATTTCATCAATGCGAAACCTATTGTATATTTACTTCATAATGTTTGCAATTTCTGTTTCTTTTATGATTACTTCTTAAAACTAAAGTGATTTATTTCATACTTGCTCATTACTTTTCTGTTATAACGCCGTTTCGTATTGCTTTCCTTTACTAATCGTACAATCTTGTGGTTCATTGCATTTTATAAACCCTTTCATATATTTTCTTTCGGATTATGCCACTTTATTGACACCGATATTTGCAGGTTCTTCTTCTTATATATGTATCCGAGTTGTTACAAACTCACCGATTTTAGTTATAATGTGCTTTTATTAGGTTTAAGTTTCAACATAAGAAATTTTTACTAATACCTTCTTAGTAAGACTAAGTTTTAATTAGTATTTTTTTAAGATGTTTCTTTAATTAGGTTTGAGTGTTAATTTCCAGTTTTAATGATATGCTTTAAGTTAGGCTTAAGTTTTAACTTCTAATAATGGTTTTTCGCTTGGGGTTGAGTTTTAATGTGAACTCTTCACAAACTTTTTTTCATTCTTTCCTTTTGATGTTTAAAATTAAAAAAAAAAATACATATGTAAAATTATTTTATTCGTAGTACATTCATCCAAGTTACTTATACAACTTTATTTACAAGTTAAGTTAATATATTAAAAATCTATCGTTGCTGGCTCCAACAAAATTAGTTGGGGTGTCGCAGTCGATATTCTGACAGCGCCGTCTGCAACTGCTGAAACCTTTCAATGTTCCTATAAATGCATCAGTGAACTCATTTACATTCGTCTTTGTTAGCTTCTTTTCTCTGATTTTGTAGTGTTTCCAAGAGCCAAAGTAATCGACGCCAGCATTTATAAATGGTCTTGTAGGCGTAATTCTTTTTGACGGGAGATTTCCCATTATCTGCTTATGTAGTTTGGGAGGAGCCTTGTTGCATTGTACGCAGCTTTGTTCGGTTACCCTTGCAGCAACCCTTCTCATTATTGGCCAGAATCTGTGTCGAATTATCTCCCGTAGGGCTTCTGGACTGCACTACTCGTTATTGCCATGAGTAAATTTGAATAGTAACCAAGATGTCATATGGAAGATTTGATTCTTCTAGTCGTCCACCAACAAGAATAATTGCTTTATTGTTCAGGAATGAGATAGGCGACAAATCGAACACTGTTTTTCATTTTCTTGATTGTTCTGGAGACTTTTAAATTCATTGTTAAAATCATAATTTTCAATGCCGCTTATTATGACTACAAGTCCTGCTTCGAATTCTTCAGTGGTTAATGATAATAGCTTAAGCCTTGGTGCGTTTTTACTGAGAATTGCTTGAACAAAACGAAGCATATAATTTTCTGAATGAGCCGTTATGATTCATGTTATAATCAAAATCATAAATATTTTTCATTGCGTTGTGATTGACGTCATGGTTTCTTTTTTCTTTCTTTCAAGATACGTACGAATATGTAAGTGTGGTAATAATTATGTGGGCCAACATTCTTGGCTTCCATGTAAGAATAATGGTCCTACAAACCATAATTCGCATTTTGACAACGCCTCTGCCGATAGACCCCTTGACAGAATGTCTGCTGGGTTGTCCTTGGATGGAACATGCCGCCACTGCCGCGGCTTAACGTGCTGATGTGCTGCAACTCCAAATGGCTTTTCGAATGCGTCAGCAAAAACGTGTAGTTGAATAGATGACGGAAGCATGCCTTTAAACATGTATCGATGGATCTTGAGATCGTTTATTTCGGCCAATTTATCACGGAAATTTGACCATGCGTCGCTTAACTCTTCTGGAAGGTCTTTGTGATTCTCTCATCATCTTCATTGTTTAAGATGCTGGATAAGATATTTTGCTCTAACTTCAACAGAAGGCAAAAGTCGTAATGAATCGAATAGTTTTGCCAAGTCAGAACATAAAGAACGCTTTGTGGGATGAAAATATCTACGTATTGTCACAAGTAGAGTTTTGTAAAATTTTCACGTGTTAAAAGAAGCCTTCAAATACGTTTAAGAAAAATTGTTGTGAGTAGTTTCTTCTTGCGCTTTTTATGTCCTTATGATGCATCAAACATCTTAAAGTATTTCTATTTGTATTTGTTGAAGTAGGTGGATACGTCGAGGGAGCCCACATTGTCTTTCGAAAAAAAAGAAAAAAAGCATGTACACAACTAGCATAGAGCTACACCCAGAACTAGTACAGGACCAAATTGCAAATGAACCCCTAAACCATCGCAAACACTCAAAAGCTTGGCAACCGATAACAGTTAACAACAATTAGATTTCGAATCATAATGACTTATTAAAGTTAAAAGTTCGTTTACTTTAATGGACTTTAAAAAGGCGGATAATGAGAACAACTGATAGACGTCATTTAGGTTTCTGCCAACTCAATTGATCAATTAACATTGACCAAGCTTAATCAAGATAAAGTGCTTAGAGAAGAGGTTAGGGACGTTAAAGCTTATCTCACCAAGTAATACGGGTGAGTCAATAGTACTATTTATTACTTTGATTACGAAGGAAACGCCAAGAATATGTCTACGTTTCTCAAGAGACGGTAAGGACAACAGAAGCAACCTATTTTCATAGGAGAGAAGAACGGCAATCGGGTCCCAACCAAAATTCCTTAGGGTAAACAGCAAGAATTGCGTTTAAACAGATTCGATCGAATCTACATAGCACCTACATGAAGGAGACCACGCAACAGAGGCATACTCAAGTACTGGTCTAACCAAACGCATGTACAGCCTTTTTATAATGTAAGGATCATCAAGCTCTTTGGACCACCTCTTTATAAAACCTACCGAGGACCTAGTTTTGCTTAACGAGGATTCAATATGCAAGTTAAAACGTAACTTTTGGTCAAATAGAACGCCTAAATCTGTGAAAAAATCGACGGACTGCAACTTGTGCAAATCAATGAAACAATGAGTAATGAATGACTTCCTTCTTGAGGAAGAAAGCTTCTTACATTTGTTTAGATTTCATTTCATAAAATTCAACGAGCACCATGCATCCAAATTGTTCTAGTCACTTTGAAGCTGATGTGATTGTGAAGGAAGAAAACAGTTTACATCGTCAGCGTGCATTAAAATCTGACCGGATTTAATCACCGAGGGCAGGTGATTAATGTATAAATGAAAAAAAAAAATGTCTTAAGTGGCTGTCTTGAGGTACGGCAGACGTTACGGGGATTTCATCGGAGCTGGTGAATGGTCTGTTGTGCTGGTCCATTCCCAATAGAAAGGGAAGCCAGAGAATAGGAGTTTGAAGATCAGTAAGTTGTGATTAATCAAATCCAACGCTTTGCTTAAATCAGTGTATACGACATCATTGCGAGAACCATTAGAAAAGGTCTTGAAAACATGACAAATAAACTCTAACAGAGTATTAGACAGTAGATCTTCCTTTTCGAAAACCATGTTCAAAAATTTCGTCAGAAGTATTCAGCAAAGAGATATGAGGTTTCAAAATCATTCGAGGACTCAGAGCCATTTGAAGAGACCTGTGAGGGCTCTATGGAGATTTTTCTTATCGAGTTAGCAAACTTAAAAAATCATTTGGGATTAGCAAACAGTGATGATTTTATAAACTGGAGGTATATGCAATGATATTGGCGAATGAGGAAATTAAAGCTATGCCTTGCATATACTCAAGAGCAGAGCCACTTTTCGAAAATTTTTTGAAAAGCTCGTTTTTCCTATTCTTGTTATATTTAACTGCCTTGTTATATCGCGGGGGACAACTACTTCGAGCTCGGCACGGTTTGATCGAAACAGATGCAGCAATAGCTAGATTTAATGTATTGTAGAACGATGGCAATAAGCTTTCATTACTTTCGGTTGAGATATCAAGCCTTATATGTGAAATATAAGGCAAGGTAAAATATTGATTATGGAAATTATGGAAATCATAATATTTATTTGAAAAAGTTGGAATTGGGGCATTAAAACGGTTCAACGAACCATTATGTTTGCGATGAAAGGAAATACACATTGCTGGATGACAAGGATCCTCAGGTAAACTAAACGTGGACAACGATTTACACTAATCTCAAGGAAATTGACAAAGCCGAGATCAAGCAGTCTACCATTAAATTTTGGGGTACGGTTGTATCGAACTAAATTATGATCAAATAATTGGTTAAAGAACACAACAGCTCTCTCAGATGTTGAAGTAGGAATCAAACAGTCGCAATTATCATTGATTAAAGAGGTCCTTCGGTCCCTGCCATAGACTAAAATTATGAAGGTTGAGCAGAAGTCTAATTTTAATAAAATTAACGAATGAATAATCCGGAAAACGTAGCAGATAACGTAGGATATGGGAATACCGCCTCAAGGAGAATGTATATCTAATTATGCTATTCCTTAATAGTCTTAATTTCTTCATGTTTGAAGTATTCGTGGGATTATAAACTTCTTTATTAACTTTAAAACTTCTTAATTTAAAACTTTCAATACTCTAATTTCAATTTGAATGGCCATGTAAACATTCAAGGAATTTCCCTTTCTGTGTAACAAATAGAGGGCACAGGGAATTTATGTGTGCATTAAAGCATAATTTATTATAGATAATCACCCCAGGCATTTCAAGCAATTTAGAATTACAACATTTGCACCATCTACCCTTAGAGCAAGATTTGGATATATGTTCGGGGGCCGACAAATTATTGCCTATTTTCGCTTTTATTCTACAAAAATATTCCGAATATTGTAGTGTGTGAAAATTTAATTGTTTAGTTAAAAGAAAACAAGAGTATTGATTATGTATGTGTGTCAACTAAGTTTCGCTTTTGTGTTTCGAACTTTCTAGCTTTACTTATGCACAGATTATGTGAGAAAAGCTCTTTTATAAAAATTTAAATTCGGTAAAAGCCGGTTCAAAGCCGCAAACAAAATTACTTAAACTTTGCGTTAATATTGATTGTTCTGAGTTAGTATTGGTTGTTTTTGCAAGATTCTGCGAGACGCACAAAATCCTCTTATATTCCCCGAAAATGTGTAAGTAAATGATTTTATATATTTTTCCACAATGTAAATTAAAATATATACATTGATATATAGAAAAGTTGGCGTCAGTTATAGCGTAAGAAGAACCTACGTGTTCCGGTGATCTGTTTCGTTCTTACTTTGGAGTTGTTGCGGTCTGGATGTTGTCAATAGCTGGTGGGTGACGGTTTTCATTCAAGCATTGCACAGAGTGTCATTTCTGTTTTTGTATCAAAAATTATCCAAGAAATGTAGAAAAAGTTTTCGCAGAATGGATTCGGTGCGGTATTAATACCAAAACAAAATAATGTAATAAGTGTATAGTGTACTACAGAAAATTTGGTATTCCTGGTGGTAAGTAAATTGTTGCCTTTTTTTCTTCTTGTGACGCGTTGTTGTAGACTAACCGTTGATGTAACGGTTCCTGATATTTGTTTTCGTAAAGCCGCTCAAAGTGAAGAACATACAGATATATATTTTTACATCTGCACTTTAAAGTTGAATTGTAGTGAAATAAAAAATGTGAAGCATAAATCCGCTTTAAGATGTTTTCTGAAAATAAGTTGGTCTTTATTTATATAATAAAAAAAAGAAGTATAGATTTGCAATCCATTTTAAAACATTATTCATTCTGTATAAGTAAATCCATATATATTAACATATATGAAATAAAAATAAAGTGATATATATTCAAAATTCAGTTCAGTCGTTTTCTTAAAAAAATTAAAATATGAATTTATATGAATTATATGAAATTATTTCACTTTATTTCATTTTATTAAATATTCTACATACCTTGGTTTTATTTACGTTTGTATAATTTTTTTATTGATTGTATCATTGCATCATTTGCCTTTTATTTTCCCATTATTTTTTCGAAATAAATATCGAATGAGGAAAACCATACATAACTCTCACACAGATGGGTCTCAACTTACGTCTTTCAAATGCTAGTCTGTTCACTAAAAAACACAAACTTAGTGCCAAGGTATGCGGAGTGAATAGGAAGAGATAACGAAGAATGCGCCTGTAAAGAAAAAAAGGTTATGAAAGAAGATTAATGTTAAGATATGAAGTAAAATTAGCAGCCGATTTCATATATTTGAATTTAAGATTTTAAGTTTCTATTGTGAAATAATAAAATATCGAAAAATCTCTAATATTTTTAATGTATAGAGTGTCTAAAAACAATTCATAAAAATGAGAAAATAATGAAATATCTTTATATTGTTGTTAAGTGACTATATTTTTCTTTTTTACATGTAACAATTATTAAATTATTAACCGTATTTACTCTGTAAAACAGTGCGTAGCTTTATATATTTATACTTATATACACATGATAATGGTCTGGGGCATATCCCAGTAATATATAATTATTAAACTAATACCAAAAAAAAAGTTCAATACCCACGTTTATATTAACTGTCCTTAGCATAAAGGAGAAAGCAAATTCGTTAAAAATTTAATGTAATGTGGACAATGTTACAAAGAAGGTGCCCTTATTTACCGTCTCCGAACAGTTCTCAAAGAATATCAATGTATATCAAATCTTTATCTATACGGTATGCATGTATACTCCATTCACACTGTATATTTGAACTGACCCCTTACACTACAACTAATATATATTCATATTGTAAAGTAAGGTGTACTGTAATTTTGGTTTGTTCTATTCAAACGTTATATTTCCCCCTACGCTTGTATTTGCATTGAATTACGTCTCTATGACATATTTGCACTTACAATTGCATCATCTTTTGTTTATAAAGCAATTTTTTGGCTTTGTTTCTAAACCATACCCAAAGCTATACAAATAACTTTCATTTTTACAACACTATTGAGGTACTCTTAGATATACTATTTAGTTACTTACCACTTAGCTAAATTACTGTTTAATCATATAAGGAAGCACACCTCGTGTCGTTTTATCAAGATAATGGAGTGGTAGCCAACAGCTATAAAAGCAGAGTACAAATAACGATTGTTTTCTCAATAGTTCAGTACCAGCCAAAGGACAGGTAAATTAAAAACTCTTATGCTCTTACGTAGTCTGCCGTTGCCTTGCCCGTCTGAAACGAGCTCCTAAAGTTAACAGGAAGCTTGCATCGTTGCCTTACAGACGCTCGGCCCGAAAAGAAACCTTAGCTATATAATCACCCAGTGATTAGCAGTGGGCATTGTCCAATCGGGAACGGCATCCTCAAGGTAACTCGTAATGTTACCCGTCTGAAACGAGCTCCTAAGTTTAACAGGAAGCTTGCATCATTGCCTTACAGACTCTCGACCCGAAAAGATACCCTGGAAAACCGTAGATCTAATGGAGCTTTCCTGGCTGCCTGTTGAACCGTTAATGTATAAATTACAGATAAACCGCGATAATTTTTTTGAGAATTGCAAAATAATCGAGTTCGGTTACGCGGCAATCACGTTTCTAGCTCCGTTTATACACTACCATGACTGCCATTGACACATGTTGGTTTTTTTTTTGTTTAGGAAGCAAAATAAAAACTAAACTAACTTTATTATTTTTATTAAGTAAAATAATGACACTGAAACAAAATCGATTACAAGAAAAATTTGCACGTGAAATTTATGCAACCATGAAAACCGTAGACAGTTCATATATTTTTCCACCAAAAGATTGTTATATGTTTGTCTGAAGTGCGTGCATTAATGTGCAAACCAGGAGGACAAGGGAATAAAAGAATATATATAAAGAGTGTATGCATGGAGTGAGAATTTCCAAATACAACAAAATAGTACATCGAAAGAAACGAAAATAACTTGTAAACTATAATAAGTTTGGCAACTATGCGCGCGCGGTGTAGTCGTCTATATTTTTTTTCGGCAATTAATATTTTATTTTCTTGTTGAATTTCGTGGTTATTTTGCCTTATTGTGTGTAAATTTATGATATACTGTGAGAAGAGAGTGAGTGAATTCAAAGTAAAAGAAGCATTTTTCCTTTACGCTTTGATCCATTTGGTTTTTGCAAACAAAGATTGGGCTCTGATATAAGTCTCTCTTTTTTTGTTTATTTTTTTGGTGTTTGAAGTTTTGTTTCGCTTGTGCTCTCTTGTTATAGTGTCACCGTATCAGAGAAGTTTTGCTTAAATTGGTTGATAAATTTTTGTGTTGAGGATTTCTTTGCAATTTTTTCTGTTTGTTCTTCATAATCCACTTCTGTCTTTTAGACTGAACATAGAGTGTTTACGTACACCTTGTCGGACGAAAACGAGCCCAGAATGTGAAAGATTCGTTTCGTGTTGGCTTTACGATCGCTTTGGCCATGCAAAGTGTGCCGGTATTATCGGCTGTGCTGCTGAAGCAGTCGTTGACCCCTCGAAGTGATTGCGATGGTCATGTCCTGACTGTAGGAAGCGGCACATAGACTTCTACCAATTGTTCACGGAGACGAGAAATAGTTTCTCTGAATTGAGTAAAAACCTCGGCTCCTTGTGGGAAAACTTTCAGATCATTAAGGCTAAGTTTGATGAGCGTCGTTTTATTGAGCACACCTCTTCTTCCCAAACTAGTAAAATCACAACTCGTAGCGTAGCGTGTGGTACGTTACCTCTAATTCCTCCTGAGTCCGATTCGTGGGTGCAAGTTAGCGCTCCCATAATGTCCTTAAAGAACGTTAGCATTTCTGATATGGCTGAGTCGGTCTGTAACAAAAAAGTTACAAATAAGCCGGTAAGTCGTGAACCCTACTGCTCCTAGCTCTAATGCCATTTGCTTGATGGCAGTTCCTCCCAAAAAAGCAATATTTGTGTCAAGACTGGCACCCGATACATCTATGGATAACATAAAAAGTTATCTGGCGATGAAAGCCCCGTCAGTCAATCTAAAGCGGATTAGTATTTTTTACGTCGCCTTCAAAAAACTATATGTTTCTTCAGGCTGAATATATCTCATTTATCAAAATCTTAAGGGTCGAAATTCAAAAATTCGTTCTACCTTCCTGAATTCAGTGGCCACGGAGTTCTCCTGTGTGGCCTTCACTGAAACTTGGTTAAAACTTGATCTACATTCGTCTGCACTTTTCCACAATTCTTTCCAGGTTTTAAAAAATGATCGATTGGATCGCATTGGTGGTGATGTACAAATTGCCATATCTTCGTCATTTCCATCAATTTGAAGTGAATTTCCTATTATTCATGACGTTGAATTTATCGTCATTCGAGTGAAAATGCCTAATAAACAACTATTTATAACCTGCTCCCAAATTTTGATATCTTCATATATAAGAAACAGGCCGCCCTCATTTGTGAAGTGGCCAAGCAGTCGAAACCCACCAATTCGGTAGTTGCGTTGGGAGACTTGAATTTGCCTTAAGTCACTTGATGTAACAGTGATAATTCTGGTTGTTTGATTCCTACGTTAACTTCTAATAGAGCTGTTGTGTCCTTTAACGAATTATTTGATCATAATTTAATTCAATATAACCGCAAGATGATGTTTTTAAAAACTTGAGCTCTCTAAGACATACTTATGCGCTTGGACTTGATGGAATTCCATCATGTGTACTTAAATCTTGCGGTGTCGAGTTATATGGTGTTATCTCTAAGATTTTTAACCTGTCCTTGAATTTAGGTATATTCCGTTTGTGCTGGAGGAGTAGATTCCTTATTCCTATTCACGAAAGTAGAAGTAGACAACTTATTGAGAACTGCAGAGGCATAACCAAGTTGAGTGTCCTGCGTAGGCTGTTTGAGCGAATTGTGACACAGCATTTGCCATTAATTCGTATATTTCTCCACACCAGCATGGTTTTCGGAAAAGTCGATCTACGGCCACTAATTTGTTAGAGTTTACTTGTCATGTTTTCAAGGCTTTTTCTAGTAGCTCTCGCACAAATGTAATATACGCCAATTTAAGCAAAGCATTTGATTTGGTTAACCATAACTTACTTATCTTTAAACTCCAAGCCTCTGGCTTTCCTTTCTATTTAGTGAAATGAATAAGCTCTTACCTGAATTCCCCGTGGCATCTGGCGTACCTCATTGCAGCCATTTAGGTACCATTTTATTTAGTTTATACATTAATGATCTCTCATTGGGCATTAATTCCAGTCAGATCTTAATGTATGCTGACGATGTGAAACTGTTTTCTTTCTTCTCTCTAGAATCGGAATCACATCACCTTTAAAGTGACTTGAATAATTTGGTTGCATGGTGCTCTTTGAATCTTCTGAAACTATATCTAAATAAATGTCAGAAGCTTTCTTTCTCAAGAAGAAAGTTATTCATTGCTCAGTATTCCATTGATTCGTGCAAGTTGGAGGACATCGATACGTTCACAGATTTAGGCGTTCTATTTGACTATATGTTACGTTTTAACTTGCATATTGAGCTCTCAGTAAGCAAAGCTAGGTCCGCGCTAGATTTTATAAAGAGGTGATCCAAAGAGCTTGATAATCCTTACATTACGAGAAGGTTGTACATGTGTTTGGTCAGACCAATACTCGAGTATGCTCTTGTGTGGTCTTGTTCATATAGGTGCTATGTAGATTCAATTGAATCTGTTCAAAAGCAATTCTTGCTGTTTATTCTAAGGAATTCGGGTTGGGACCCGATTGCCCCTCTTCCACCCTATGAAAATAGCTTGCTTCTGTTATCCTTACCGTGACTGGAGAAACGTAGATTTGTTCTTGGGGTTTCCTTCGTTATTAAATTAGTAAATGTTACAATTGACTCGCCCGCATTACATAACAACAACAATAACCACAACTATTAACAACATCATCAGAAAATTTGCCAGCAACTGCAAATTACGCTGCCAAGCTCACTCCAGATGGCCCGCGGATTCTTTTCGATGTTAAGTAAACTAAATGAACTCACTTTTAGATTATCATCTAAATCACGTAAGTAAAAAACAAATATGTAAATACCCAATTAAATTGAAAGCCCTAATACTTGCTTGTAAATGATCTCCAGTGCTTTCACCACTCTCTCTCTCTCTGTCTATTCGTCTTTCTTTCACCAGCATTCTGTGTATCAATTTATGTGCCGGTTTTGTACTTCAACAATAAATATGTACACCCATGTGTGCACATGCATTGGTAAACGTACCTACATTATAATTACATACGTGAATTAAAACCAAATTTAAATCGTTCTGACGTTTGAAACCATGTATTCAAACCCAAGCCAAGAATGAATTAGAACAGGAAAGTACAATTCAGGAGTGAAATAAATTTAAATACAATTGAAAATTTAGAAGTGTTAAAAATCCCACACAATTAAGAAGAGTGAAAAATATTATAAGGGATTACGAAATAGCAAAACTATGTAAAAAAATATAGAAACGATAAAAAACATAAACGTGTAAAAGGGAACAATGAAAGCAAGTTACTTTATTTTTTCAACACATTTCATTTAATGATTCAAAACCTAGAACATTTGATACAAAAAAAATGAACTGTGAAATCTGTGTATATAGAAAAAGAAATATTTAACTATTTCGTACATATACGTACATATATGTAATGTACATTCAGTGATTACCTCTACAATCTATAAAACTGTTTGTTATACTAAGAACTGTAAAGTAAAAAAGAGCAGAAATAATTTACGAAAACGTATGTCTAGTAAATCAAGTTTAATGACGGATTGGAACATCAAGCAATAACCGATCTTGAAGCGAAACTTTTCGGATGCTGTCTAGAAGAATATGGGGAAGGAGACGTATGTCTAGTAAATCAAGCTTAATGACGGATTGAAACATCAAGCAATAACCGATCTTGAAGAGAAACTTTTCGGATGCCGTCTAGAAGAATATGGGGAAGCAGAAATTTAAGTTAGTAAGAAGAAAAGTATAAAATGTAAAGTTTTCTTTAGTTTTATAATGGTAGGCAGGTAAACTAGAGGAATCATTGGGGGTCTTTGGGGTCTCCCATTGCAACCTAGGCCGAAGGAGACCAAAGAAAGGGTAGAGTATAGAATGGCCCGAGGGTTACGAACTACCCGTTCGGTAAGTATGTTTCTTCCGTGCGTTATTTCCTATAAGGATGAAGCACGTATATTTCTTTTACGTGTAACCGTCTGTTTAGCGTTCGTGAAACAAAAATTTTAATTCCCCCTTGTTTCCCGAACTAGCTAACTCAGCAATGGCACGCGCGACTGTCTCTGCAGTTTCCGATCTTCTTCAAGTGCTACTTTAAACTAGCTCTAAAAATAATAAAATCCGCATTCGATATTTTGACAGACTTCGGACACTTACAGAATTTTCGTTCCAAATATAAAATAGTAGAATAAGAGTTACTAAGAATGTTGATAATATATAATGAATGTCAAACACTGACAAAGCAAGAGAAGGCCAAACAATTATATACAATAGTTTGACAAGTGTGGATGAGAGCTTCAAAAATCTTATTTTTAATTTAACGCCTTCAAAAATGCATTTAATATGCAGCGATCGCAAAATCTAAGATTTGTTGGATTGTTCATCTCCTGTGACTGGCTTAACTGGAGCGGCACTTGCAATGGGTAAGCATATGCGTTACGTTAGCTTCAGAAAGATTTACGTCTCTATTAAGTTCGGAGAAATATGAAATATTCTTTCCTAATGTACAGAATTCTAACTCAGATACAGCTTATTTAAATACGGAAGTCAAAAGTTGCCGATCGAAGAGAGTCCTCTAGCTGACGAATCGATTTTGATGTTCATTTTATTTGGTTCTAATGGCATAAGTCTTTCACTCATGGTAATCAATTACTTTTCTAAAATCTCTTTTCTGCATTTGTATGGGTTTCAGCCTCCAAAAATTTGGCCGCCGATCGATATTGTTTGACGAAAACGCGATTAGTATATAGCGTAGTGACAATTTTATTTTCAGTTTTATTCGGTAACTTTACGGCGATTTTGAGGAACATAAAGTATTCAACTCCCCAGAGAGGGCTTTAATATTGTTGTTCAATATTTAAAGCATAACTTAAGACGATAAACAAAACAATGGTGAAAGAAAAAATTCACAATCATTTTCGTTTATCTGAAAATAGTGTTTTAATTTTCTTCGAAATACTTATACTTGCATTATATTCCGAAAAACCAAATATACTGTTGTGTGTAAATTTTAAGATACGCAAACGAAACGTAACTTGAGAGGCGAAAGAAAACACGAAGAGATATGAACGATGATTTCAAACATAAAATGAATTATGGGGGTTTTATTTTCTGCGTTTGTAAGATTTATGAAATAGTGACGTCAAACATTTTTTAAGTTTTTGTTAAATAAACATAATCCACCCATTGAAAATTTACTTCTGCAGGCACTGGCAACTCACGCGACAGCAACACTAACTGCCAAGGGTTTTGTCTGAGTATTATAAAAAGAGAAATGATAAGAAGATAAAAAGAAAGGAATCCATCGTTGGCAACGGCTAATAAAACATTTAAAAAAAGCAATGAAGCGGTGAAGCAGTATCTTTAAATTTGTCGCAATTAGGTTGAATTTCAATTTTCCATAAAAAACCACTTCAAAAGATTACCAACAATCGAATGATTGTTAAATGGAAATTGCAGGAGGCAGTGTATTTCCTTGCACGCAAGCACTTCGTAATGTTATTATGAATCTTATATAGAAACCGAGGGCGGGATTTTTTCGCATCGTGCATTAAATCAAAATTTTTTTCATATTTTTGATAAAAAATTGTTCACATCTGTATGCCTGTATATGCCATTGCAAGTAATTGTAAATAAATATTCATATTAAGCAATATCGATTTCACAAAAGCTCTCACCCTTAACTATACACGAAAGTTTGAATATGTAAAAAATTGTTGAGGTAGACTCAACGTTTATACCGATTGATTCTGTTCATCCACATATTTGCTAAATGTATTGCAGCCCGTCGACTAGGAAGTTAATATAGTATATAACTGTACCTACTATTGTGGTTTGTGGGATGAAAGAAATCCTTGAAAGTCATCCATTTTCTCTTTTGGGACGATTGATTCAATTAAGATTCTTTATTGACAATTACAAAGCGATACATGATCACCAGTAGATGAAAATGACAGCAATTGAATACATATAAATTAATAATGTAGCGTATCATAGGGTTGAATTCAGTCAACTAGATTGTACTTACTTGTTTTGAGATGATTTTTGCAGTTTTTCTGCTCGAATGGCTTGCATTCATGTCCATGAAATCAATCAGATTATTAAGTAAAGCATCGTACTCAGCGAATTTTTATTTCCGTTGAATAAAGATGGGCAATACTAACTGTTTAATGCGTTTGTAACATTCGCGAATACATATAAGCGATGCCAATGCCTGTTCTTCGCTTCTTGTCCAATTTTAAACGATACAAAAACTGAAGCCTCTTCTTCACCATTCTCAGTTCAATTAATATGTTTGCAAATATGGTCACAACTGCTGCAAAACTAAAACAATTTTGGAAAAGATATTAACAAGTCTTAAGAAAATTAACGGATGGAGAGAGTCTCGAGTGACGAAATCCCACAATTGAAAAAAAATTATCTTTGTTAATAGCTGTTCCTATTTTTATAAATGTCTTTCCGAAAAATAAAGTAATACTAGTTGATTATTTTACTACTATAACACAAATAAGTCTATCGAAGATTTCGTAAGGAAATTCGTGATCGGCGTAAGATTCTGTGCTTACTTAGATCAAAACTTGATATAGCCACCTGAACGCAAATCGATGTACCCATGGTCTCGCTCCACAAAGCAAGCCTAAATAGGCCTGCAGTTACCGTTAATCTTGAAGTAACCTAAAACCGAATATTTTAAAATACTATTGTTGATAACTTACAAAGTATCTAAAAATTGAAAGCAAACACCAACGCCCATCTGATAAGTACGTAATGAAGAAAACCCTTGAGGTTACTTATACATTTGCTCACTATGATCCAAAGTTCACCACGATGCAAATGTAACTATTTTACATTTTCGATTGAGAAACTAGTAAAGGTGAAGGACCGCTCTTGTGTTGTAATACGTATGTACATCTGCATATACTATAACAGGAAAGGACGTATTACAAAAATAATTAGGGTATATACAATTTGGAAAACTTAGCCGATAACAATTGGAAGATTGGACGAATATAATATTTGGTTCTTTCCCAAGCTCGCTTCACTTTATTAGACATTTAAGCGTTCTTTTTATCTTGACATATATTAGACTATAGTTAATGGAAGTAGTTGCCATATATTAGACTATACTGTCTTCATTTGTTTTTCAGTAAATTCATTGCAATTGCTAATTAAATATATATATGCTTTTAAAATTTTCATTTATTTTCGCTGCAAGATAAACAAATGTTTTCACGAATTGAATGCTTGGGTAAAGAAGTAACTTCAATAATTTCTTTTTTAGTTCACGTATAAAGAAGCATCGATCCTGAAAAGATTTATTGTAAAAATGATTGCCTTGTAGCAATAAAAAAATGTTTACGCTACTCAAGCCACTATACGCTACTATTTCAGCATGCGCTTTTTAAACTCTGTAATACAACGGAAATCAATGAATACTGTAAAAATTAATATCCTGAAAAACCATCTCCACCGCAATAATCAAACTTATATGCAAACGCTGTCCTGTTCATGCTATCGGGATTACTTTTTTTCATTTTTAAATCGTCACGGTATGCTGATGAATATGACAAATTTATCGCTTAGTTTGTCCTTTATTCGCAAACACACAAAGACTTTTGGACTGTCCTTGCTTGTAGATCCCATCTGATTTAGTTTTGTTAAACACATAAAACAGCGATAAAATCAGCTACACCGCAGATTAAATGGCCATTGCATTTAGTGCATACACGGTATTAATAAAAAAAAGGGGATAATAGGTATTCAAGAGTCGATTTCAACCATAAATTCTTTCTTGTATATTTTACTTTGTTTGTTCGTCTAATTTGGTGCTGAATTATTTTGAATTTAAGACTACAATTGTTTCTAGAGAGTTAACTCACACCACCCTTATAGCGTTTGACATATCCCTTAAGGCTTATGACGCGCATCTGTCACTGAATGATTTATAAAATCGTTGTGAGAATTATATCACACTACGCGAAGAGTATCTACTTTATATACACATATTTACATATCTATAGATATTAATACTTATAAACATGTTGTGTGAGCAGAATATACACACAATAATTATTATTATGAAATAGGTTCGAAATTCTATTATGCAATGTTTTATTTCGAAGCTCTTATTTTAATAAGTAATGAAGTTTGTAAGAAGTCGTTAATAATTCGTAAATAAACTTTTACATAATTATGGGGATACAAAAGCAGGGATATTTAAGAATTGTATATTTTTATCTCCGAAGCCTCGGAATGTAAGTTGCATCAGAATGTTCATCTCTTACTACTATTACCATCCAAAAAAAGGCCTGAGTGAAAATAATGTTTTTCAAGTGTCAGTAAAATCTTTCATGCTACAGACTATAAAAAAATTGTGCTAGCAATAATATTGCCTTTATCAGCTCTGTATTACGTTGCAATGACTTTATATACCCAATTGAATATTAACTTTTTAATATACTGTGGGGGCGAAATACTTTTCTTCTAGAAGAAGACTGCGTACTCAATCTCCATGCGTTATATTAATTTGAACAATAAATGATACGACAATTACTTAACAGCAGAATTTGGACTGCCTTAGTACGTGCAGGGTTTTTATAATTTCGTAAATGTCAACAGAAAAGTGGAAAAATTCCCTTTCTTCTACGTTAAGGATTTTAAATATGAGAAGATTTTACGGTTTCCAAATATAGGATTTTTACAATAGATTTATACCTAAAACACTTATTGTGCTTCGAACAACTAAATATATGCATTGGTGATCCCACGAGCTAAGGCTCACGTTTTCTATTGGTTCTAAGAGTTGTTTCTTAAAACCTAACTAAGCTTTCATAAACTTAGTTAATCTTATTGATTAATAAATTAAGTTGATTTAAGCAAAGTTAGATTACCTTATTAATTAACTAACTATTATAATAACTAATTATATCGATTTAACTACCTTAAGTTATTGTGCTTACCTTATTAACACAATTACTATTGAGTAATTATAATTAAGTTTATAGCTAAGTTATTCAGCTTGAAGTGCGGAGAGGCAACACCTCTCGCTTCCCTTCGCACACCAGCGAAAGATAAAACTTTATTTGAAATGAAAGACAATCAACAACCTTCCCATATCCCCTTCGCATAAGTCTTTAATAACTGAATTGTATTCATTCCCTAAAATTTTTTATAACAATGATGGCAATGAAGTTAGGTTTTTCTAGACATATCAAAAAACTGAAATTTTATATATTCTCTAAATGTTTTTAAAATTAATTTAGTATCTTACGTATATGAGGGATATAAATTGGATATTTTAGTGGTGACGAAAGCAAAGGCGACGAAATTACATTTTTCTAATAGTGTTCCGCTTCCATTATATCTCAATATCTCAAATAATTGTGGTAGCGTTAGGTCTCTGAAGCTTAATATAACTTCATTTGTACTCTTGCAATGTTTATAGTGCAATTGTGCGTGCCAATTGTAAAGGTATCAATAGTTCAGTCCTTTGACTTTGTACTCAAAAATAAAGGTTTGGTTTGTTTTACATACCCGAGCTCCCTACTGATTTCTAAACGCCATTTTATGAGAATTAAAGTAAAATAAATTAGGCACTCACACTCTAACTGCCGGAGAATCAAGTATCAAGTGTTTTTAAAGAAATAGATATTCCACCGTTATAATCAAGATGATAAGGATAACAGTAAATCATTTGACGTTTCTTCAATACGATTTATCAATATGGCATTTATATAAATTGTTGTCCTTGACTTAAAAGCAATTCCTTCTTCTGGCTTCTACAGCATTTTGTCACGAAGTAGTCCTCCCAGCATACATTTGCAGCTTGCGCTGGAAAATTTTCTGCAAACACTAGTCAAAGTAACATTAAATGCGGCATTGTTATAATTCCTCCTCTCTCCATCGGCTTCAGTAGACATTCACTGCACCATACCGTCAGTCAATGCCTCGAAACAGGCAAATGGCAGATGTTAGAAAACTAGTTGTAGATGTTGCAAATTGCTTGCTTATGAGAAAGCGAGTATAGTATTTTAAGTTATGATATATTAACCGAAACCTTTTCCCTTTAAGATGATAAAGCACAAGAAAAGACTTCTTTACATGACAAAGCAAAAGACAATAATAATAATATATTTTATTGAAAAGGCATATGTATAATACAGCAATAAAGTAAAAAAAAGAAACAACATTATTTGATTAAAAAAAACCAAATGGTATTGCCATTTACGATTTCGTCTGAACACTGGTTTTATTCGAGCATTTTATAAAAATAATGATAGACTTCAGCAAGCATTTTTAAAAGGGATTGTAACCTCCACAAACCTCTTTCAGTTCATTTGCCAAGCGGTCTGAAAGGCACAAAAACACAAACGATGGACCAGAGAATTCAACGACCCATACCTAACGAAAAGAATATTGTTATACTTACCTCCGTTATAGGGCCACCTTTTTGCCGTTGGCACGTTGAATAAATCGTAGAAAAACATTTCTGGCGTTTTGCACTGACGAAGTTGTAAATTTCCTTCTGCAATTTTCTCTTTAACTTTTCTTCCAATGT
>NW_023998432.1:6810128-6812788 GCF_014805625.2 Glossina fuscipes
AAGAGCAGTCTTTCAAAATCCAGGGAGGTTTAACACCAAAAGAGCGGGAAATTTTTAAGGGAATGTTCAATTCCTTTGCGATGCACAAACAATGGTCAATTGCAGATGGTGACTTTGGAATTTTCTTCGCAATAATAATCTTTCTTACGTCATCATCGAGAATGGATTTGTTTGAATTAAGAAGCTTAGGGACTATTTTACCTTTTAACTCATACAGTCTATTTTCTAAAGTTGGGAGACCAGTTTCAATTATAATATTATTTATGGGCGTCGTCAGAAAAGCATAACAACTTGCTCTAACGGCTTGGTGATAGACCGGTTTAAGGATGTTGATATTAGATTTGCAACTATTGCCATAAATTATCAAAGCATAGTCAATTTTGCTTAACACAAGCATTTTGGTAAGATAAGCGATAGTGTTAATATGCGCATGGCTTCTCCAAGCAACGTACTGTATGAAATTTACCCTTGTTAAAAGGGAGTTTTTTAAACGAAGGCAGTGTGCTTTCCAACGATAATTGTTTGAAAACGTGAGCCCGAGAACATGGAGCGTCTGCACATTTAGTACTGGTAAGCCGTTAATATGCATCAGTAGGTTTACTGCATCGCACATTTGTTTTCGACAAATGTGCATTTTTTTTTATTTTTGTATAGAGATTATAGCTCCTGACGAGTTTGCCCATGTGGAGATCTCACATGCAATAGATTCGAGGATGTTGATTGCTTTCGTGTTGTCTTTTTCTTTTGTAAAAATGTATACATCGTCCGCGTAGAGACAATGTTCCACTCTTGGTACACGGCAAAGAATTTCGCTAATTTCGTTGAAAGCGATCTGGAAAAGCGTGACAGAGAGAGGAGATCCTTGCGGAATGCCATTCTTTAGCGGAAAGGAATCAGAAAGATGATTGTTGATTCTAACTTTGAACCGCCGATGCGACATGAATGATTTGATGTAGTTGAAGAATTTGGGTCCAACATTCCATGATTTCAAGAGTCTTAAGATAACATGAAGACCAACTCTGTCAAATGCTTTTTCGAAATCAATTGAGAGAATTGTTACGTGATTTCGTTCGGAAATTGCTTTGTTTGCGAAATAATCAATATGTAATAGAGCGTCGATGCATCCTCTACTCCGCTTGAAACCAACTTGTTGCTTTGTTATCAGGTTCTTGGATTCAAGAAACCAAGATAATCTAGATGCCATAATCTTCTCTTATACCTTAGAGAGGCAAGATAAAGGAGAAATTGGGCGATAATCTGATGCGATGGAGACATTTTTTGACTTTGGAATTGGAACAACTGTTGCCATTTTCCACATGTAGGGTATATGGCCAGTCATAAATACCGTATTATATAGGTCCAGTAATTTCTTTTTACTAGACTTAGACATAGCACTGATCATTTGGTATGAGATGCGGTCTAGACCAGGTGTCTTCCCCTTCAAATTGGAGAGACAACTTCCAAGTTCTGAGGTAGATACGCAATTTTCCAGGAATATGGCACATCTATCGATATTATTTGAAGGAGATATTGGAGTCCTTTTATTTTCAATGAAAGCACTGGAGAAGTTGCTGTCAGAGGAGTATTCGCACCACACTTTTCCAAAGTAATTAGAAATCTCATCTGCGTCAGTTAAAGTTCCATTGGGAGTGCAGATGGCAGAAATTTGGTTCAGGTTTGAAGTCCCATTAAGTCTGTTGATTTTGTTCCACACAACTTTCATTGATGTATTTCTGTGAAGTCGTCTCGAGAAAAGTTCGAAACTAAGTGCCTTTGATTTCCGTAATTCCTTCCTGAATAGAGCATTGGCCTTTTTGTATAATAGCAAGTGATTCTGATCAGGACATCTCTTAAAGCGGTGCCATAGATCCATTTTATTTTTCCTCAAAAACGAAAGCGTGTTGTTCCACCATGGAACCCGAGCTCGTTTAAAAGAGGTGTTGGATTGAGGAATAGAAAGATGAGCAGCCGTGCGAATCGATTTAGACATAATAGCAGCACCATGGTTGCAGTTCCCGTTAAATGGCTTTGAATTCAAAAATGACTCCACCTGTTTGGAGTAATTGATCCAATCCGCTTTATCTCTGAGGAATTTGGCCTGTTTTGCTGGAGTAGCAAAGGACGTTGAAAGTTTAAGATCGATTATGATTGGAAAGTGATCACTATTATGTAGATCATCAGAAATAGACCAGGACACCAAAGGAAGAAGTGATGGAGAGCAACATGTTAAATCAATATGTGAAAAAGTATGATGAGTTGAGAAGTGCGTTGGTTTTCCATCATTTAAAACGCAAATGTTGCTTTGAAAACAGGCCTTTTCTAAAACAGTACCGCGAGTGTAGATCACTGTTGAGCCCCAGATGGTATTCCAGCTGTTGAAATCGCCGCATATAATTAATGGGGGGGAAAGTACGGAGAATAAACTGTAGAGTTCTTGGTGAGAAAACGATTGCGAAGATGGAATATAGAGCGAAAGCACTGTAAATTTTATATTTAACATTATTTGCATCGCTACGGCTTGTATATTTGAGCTTAAATTTATGCCTTTATGAGGTATACTTGATTTTATAAAAATACCTACTCCTTGTATGGAATATGAGTTTTGATCAGCATTCGTGAAGTATCCAGTATATGATTTGGGTGGAATAGGATTAAAAGAG
>NW_023998432.1:6812798-7041524 GCF_014805625.2 Glossina fuscipes
GCATATGTGTTGTTGTTTTGATTTTTTCAATATTTGCAGTTGCTTTGATTTTTTCAATATTATCTTTGGCAAGTGATGTAACTGGTTTCGCAATATAATTTTTGGTTAATGGTGGAACAGGTTTTTCATTGGAAGCAGTTGCAGTTAAAGTCTTACTAGGCTCGATTTGCGAGGCAACAGCAGCATAGGTATTACTTTTGCCAATTCCATGGGCTACAGATGGATTTCTTTCCCGGTATGTGCGTCGCGCTTCGCCTATGCTACAGTAATTTTCTGTTTTGATTTTTAATATTCCGCGCATCTGTACAAAACGTGGGCATTGTTTGTCTAACGCTGAGTGTTGATCATTGCAGTTTATGCAGAAACTACGGGTACAGCTTTCAGTATGTGGAGAATGACCACAGTTAGCACAAGATGCAGCATTAGTGCATCCTTTTGCCGTATGACCCAGGCGTTGGCAATTTTTACACCTCATAGGATTTGGGATGTATAGTTCTACTTTACATTTATACCACGCCACATCAACTGTTCGCGGTAATCGATAGCGATCAAAAGTTAAAATAATCCTTCCTGTAGGAGAGCGTGTTTTTCTGTCATCATTCAGTTTGGTTAATTTATATACTTCAGTCGCTCCTTGAATGCCCATTTCGCGAACAATTTCATCTTCCGGCACATGCTTTAAGCAAGGGGCATAAATTACGCCTCGAACCGAGTTAAGTTTCTCATGTAGTTTAGCTGAAATAGCACATAGATTAGCTAAAGATTTGGCCTTTATGAGTTTTTCGGTTGCGCGCGGGTTCCCAGCGAGGACCAGTAAATTCCCATCGCGTAATGCTCTCTAGAGCTTTTTTTTATAGCAAAAGGGCTAATTTGGGAAATTGTTATTCGAGCATCGGTTGAAGAAATAACAATATATTTTTTATCAATAGGGATTATATCGCTGATCGGCAACACCGGAAAATCTGATTTTTTACTTTTTTTTCTTTGGCGGGATGTACCACTTAATAGATAAAATCTATTCGAGTTTTTGTCTGGTGGCCCCGGGGCCATTATGCCTTATTGTTGTCTATTGCTTATTATTTGTGAAATAACCACTCACTTGAAAAAGTTTGGGAACTGTGGAAGAAGGTTGGGAACTACTAAAGAAAAGTGTCAAATGTTTTCAATTTTTTTTATTTTGTTTTTTTGTTTTCTATTTTTTATTATATATAGACGAAACAAAAGCACATACGCGATATCCGCGTTAACCAGTTTTAGCAATAACGCTGAAAAGACAGAAGTTAAATACACAAAAACACCGAAAAGACCGGAACAATTGAAAAAACGCAGACGAAAAGAAAACACGCACTACACTGAACACAAGTCGACTTATATGGTATATTTTGATATCTTCTCGATTGTTGATTTATATATGGATTATGTTCTTTTTATTTTTTTCCTTTTATTTTACATTTTTATATTACTTTATAAAAATGTAGTTCATATGTTCAGCATAAGATTTATGTTCAATAGTCTACTGTCACTCACTTCGGCCATTATTTATTCAGCTGAATTTTATATGTATATAAATAATTATTAAATATAAAAAAAAAAAAAAAAAAACGTGTGCACTTGTTATTTATATTATTTTTGGAGATATATCATACAAATCAACCTATCGAATATAGTTTTAGAAAAAGGTGATGGTACTACAGCTAATTTTAATTTACTAGATGAATAGTTACGGAATAGGCGTTAACATAAAAATAACATATTGATATGAATTGGGAATTGCGAATTGATACAGTTTTATGAGCATGTGACTACGAAGGCCTCGAGAGATAAATGATCTCATGTTGCGTAAAACGTTGTTGACAAATTTTACAATCCAGGAGCGGAGAAGAAATCCATTAAAATCAACGCAAACAAAGCGCAATGAATTGTAGCAACGATGGTGGTCGTGCAGTTAAGAATAGTAAAATAAGCGTATATGAAGGTAGGTTACAAATAGTCGCCTTGAATCATACATACTGCTGGGCCAGTTTCTAATTATAATGGTTTTTGCCTCCAGATTGCAAAACACACATACAAGCAAACATAAAAAACGTGCTAACTTATTTTAAAGTCATATTTATCAGTCATATAATCGAGTGCTGTCTAGTTATGCTTTCCTTTATATTAAGGCTTACTGAGATACTCAGTTTGAGTACGATTAAAAAATGTATTCGAAAACAGACAGAATCGAAATAATTCGTAACAGTGAGAAAATAAAGCCCTTCTCGTTCCTTGTACTAAAAAAAAAATATATATATATAGAAAAATATAAAACGCAATAACTTCCCAAAACCATAAATACGTAGAGCAGCACACGCATAACATCGAATAAAATCAGGCAGACAAAGTGTGGCAATTAGCAGCAATACAAATGAAGTTTAAGTTCTCTAACTACAGCATGACACACACAAGAATCACAGGGGGCCAAAGTCTTCCTCCATGGTTTGGTTTAATAAACTAAAACTGTAAGGGCGTTAAGACAGATCAGTTGGATGCGGTTAACTGTGACGCAGGGAAGAAGCCTGAAATCAACAGACCATATCGGTTAAGTATCAAGGGGATATAACCAACATCGCGGAGTAATAACATGGGTTACTGGGTGTACATTATGTTCCATAACAGACGACCAAGAACTGATCCCTTTGGGACACCTGCCGTTATGTTATGCGACTCTTTTCCATTCTCGCTATTATTTCTCCTTTTTCAACATTTCCAATTATAGTATCTTTTATACCGCTTTCGAATTTAAATTCTATATTTTTTGTGGTCTTAATGTCGTTTATTGACGTACATTCCCACATACTTAATTGTTCATTATTTTTGTTTTCTTTTGCCGATTTGCTTCTGGTTATTACTAACCTTTTTTTCATCCAGTCCTCATCTTCTGCTCTGCATCATCTCTTTTAACATATCAAAATTTATGTTTATCCTCCACAAGGCGTCAGCGTTAATGTCGCTTTTTTATAAATTATCTAGAAATCGTAGTCCGATAATTGAATTTTTATTGTAGTTAATTTTGAAGTGGAGTTTTTGTGGGAGAATAGTGATACTAATGGTCTGTGATCACTGTCAATTTTTTGCCGAATAAGTAGAATCTGAAATGTATTATTCCAAAGTGGATCGCGAGTAGTTCTTCTTCTATAATTGGTTCGTTTTTTTCTCGTCTCGTTTATTGATAATGTCCGTTCGATGTTGAAAAGGCGGTTAAGGTTCGCGAGTTTTTGTTAATCTTTATTTGATGAAATGAGTTTGTGATGTCCAAGGTGGAAAAATATTTTGCTAGCTCCAGTCTGTCAAGGATGTTTTCCAATCTTGTAAGGTGGAATTTGTCGTTTACTATTTTTTCGTTTAGTTTTCTGTAATCAACTACTAGTCGCCATTTTTTTATGTCTGCCTGATTTTTCTTGGGTACTAGTAAAAGTGGTAAGTTATAGGGGCTAACTGAGGGTTCTATAATGTTTTGTTGTAATAATTCTTTTACTTGAGTGTGTATGGTGTCAGTTTGTGTGTGGGGTAATTTATAGTTTTTTATGTATACTGGTGTATTGTCGTTTGTTTCTATGTTATGTGTATAAAAATTGTTTTCTAGGTGGAATATTGTTTGAAATTTTTTGAAAATTTTTATGAGTTCTTGTTTTTGAGTGTTGTTAACGGTGTCTAATATTATGGATTGTAATATTTGTTGGAATCGTTGTTCATTATGTTGAGAGAGAATATTGTATGATTTATTAGGTGTTGAGTGGTTCGGTGTTGATATGTACGTGTTGTATGGTGATTTCTTTATCTAGTGTATTTAATATTTTAATGTGTTTTTGTCCGTTTTTTGATATTATTGAATTGGCTAAAAATATTCCTTTTTCTATTTCTTTATTTAGTACTAAAGCGTCGATGTCTATTTTGATATTTATGGCGACTATGATTTCGCATCTCGGGGGAAGAAATATGCTGGTTTTATTATGTATTTCGCCGTATATGGGGAGTTGAATTTGGTCGTCGTGTGTACTAACTGTAAGAGAGAAATTTTCATAATTTAAATTGCAAGCATACTTGTGTAGGAAATCTCTTCCGATGGTTCCATCGGTTTTTATGGGGAAGTTCTGGTCTACTAGCTGTATTTTATGTTGAGTGATTCCGTTTCCTAGATTTATATTCAATGTTTCTATACGTTCGTTGGTTATTCCTGTCAGATTGATAAATTCTGCGTTGTTTATTGGGTAATCTTCCAAAAGGTGTGCTTTGCAGAGGCTGATGTCTGCTCCTGTGTCTAATAGAAATGATAGTTCTGTTTTTGTTGCATTTTTTATATCTAGTAATATATAGTTTGATAGTTTTGAGAGGGAGAAGATATGGGAGTTGGTTTCTTTTGTGTACTTGGTGAATGCCTGGTTTATGTGTTTTGTCCCGAATTCAAGGGCATCGCTAAGGAATCCGGGTGAAATCCGTTTCCCTGGTCTTTATTGCGCGTACGCGGTGATTTTGGTTGTTGTTTCTTTGATTCCTGTTGTTATTTTGATTTCGATAGTTGAAATTTCTATTAAAATTGTTGTTGTTGGTATTGGTATTGAAATTATTATTATTGTTTCTATTAAAATTGTTGTTATTGTTATAATTCCTGGTTTGATTATTATATCCTTGATTGTTTCTATTCGGATTATTATTATTGTTGTGGTATTGGTTTCTGTTGTTGTGACGATTGTGTGATGATTGTTTTTCTTTTGGTAATTTATTCTCATTACCTGTAAATTTGTTTGGGTCGCACTCTCATATTGTAGCGCAATATTAATTGTTTCTGAAAAGGTTTTTGGTTGGGTCGCAAAAATAGTGGGTTTAATGTAGTCATCGAGACCGTTTTTGAATATGGTTAATGCATATGTATCGTTGATACTAGTAATGATGGATTTTTGTTCGTTAGTGGGGTTGGGGCCTGGTTCTTTGATTTGAAGATAATTTAGATCTGCCTTTATGTTTAATATTTTATCTTTGAAACCTGCGACAGTAACTCTTTGCCTTGTTTTGTTTAATATTGAATGTAGTTGTAGTATTGTTTTCTGGGTTTATATTTGTTTTCAGGTTTGGTTTTTAATTTTTGTAGTGTTATTGGGATATAATATGCAAAGGCGGTTTGAACTTTTGAGGACAGGTTGCAGTAGAAGGTGTATTCTATCAACTGTAGTTTGGCTTGTTCTTTCTTTATGAAGCAGTTGATATCTTAGTTTAAATCCATTTTTGATTGTATTGTACTTTCTATTTTGCTGGGGTTTATGTCTTGTAGCGGTTTTTTGGTAGCTTCGATTTCTAATAATTCTTTTGCTATTTTATATTTCCTCTTAAGGTTTTGTTTTTGTTTAATAATTTTGGTTGTTCTGGTCTTGTATTAGTTAACTTCATCTATTCTTATCATTAATTTGCTTAGAAACACATGCTAATTTTATTTTCGTTTAAGTATTTATATTTATGTATGCACGTATGCTTATATGTTTAATATTCCTTTTTTCTTTGATTTCCTACCATATTCCTCCACTTAATATTCAAATATATTTATATTTTCAATATTCAATATTATTTATTCTTCAATATTCTTCGTATTTTTAAATTTATATTAATATTCTTTATATATTCTTTATATATTCTTCTTCTTATGTTCTCTGTTTTCATTTTAATATTCTCCATATATTCTTTAATTATCTTCGTATATTTAAATTTGAACATTTTTCTTTTTTTGTTATATATCTATGTTTGTTAGAATTTTTTTTCTTTAGGTACTTAAGTATATGTGTGAATGTTTTGTAGCCTAGGTACATTACGGTTATTAGTGATATTACGTAGAGGTGAGTTTTTTATGTATATGATTGTTTCTATGTGTAATAGATTAATCATTTTATGCTGGGTTATTTGCCACTACTTTCTTAAAGATATATTTTTTGAAGCTTTTGTATATTTTGTATGCTATGTATTAAATTATTATCATTATTATAATATAGATGAAGTTGTCCTGAATATAAATGATGCTTATCTCGTTGTCGAGATTTTTAAATATATGATTTTCTTTTTCAGTTAACTGTCTCTCTGGTGGTGATGGATTTTTTGTGGGCCCTATGTTGGCGCTATCAAAGTTGAGAGTTGCAGATTGGTAGTTAAATGGGATCGATCACAAGATCGTGGAATAAATGAAAACTCTTTGGCGCCTCGAAAGTTGAAAACAAAAATGGTAGATGACTGCATGGTGTGCAGGATCGATCGCAGGATCGTGCGTGGAAAAGGAATCTTTTGAAAAAGTGGCAGGGTACTCTAGGGTCATGCAGGGCAAGATCGCCATGTTATAAGTTGTGTTTGGTTGTGCGTAGAACGTAACAAATGTTTGTGTGTAGTGGAAAGATTCCCTATGAATCTTTTTTTAAATGTGACCAAAGTGTTGTTGTGGAATACTTTGCTATTTTGCTCGGCTTCAGTGCGCCATATCTGTCTACTTCTTTTAGTGCTATTACTGTGATCGGGTGGAAGTAGTCCCTAGCTAATATGCTAGGCGGATGAAAAACCTTTTTGTTCTTAATGAATAAAACGGTATATTGAATTGATTTATAACAACTGATTTCATTAAATTTTTCATAGCTATTTATACTAAAATTAACAAAATACATTCTGCTAGCGTAAGCATAAAATAATATTATAACTGTGACAGTTTATTTTAATTAGAGCGCCTAGCGGCGTATTGCATTACGAAATGCAATTCTCAGCCAGTTGAAGTGTGACGTAATTCTTCTTTTCTTTTTGCAAATGAATTATGCTGACTTTGCATAATACTGTCACACTGGAAAGTGAGTGCATAACGATGATATGCGATCATACTACAATATAATAACGTGAGGTTTGAAAGATAGCTTGTTATAACCTCAAGTATATACTTTGGAATCCCCCAGTCCGCCGAATTGAAGGCGTTTTTCACGTCTACCGTAACGACGGCGCAGTACTTTTTATCACCGCTACTCCAGCGGTCTCCGGCTATAACGTTTGACGCAAGCGCGACGACATTGTTTATCTATGGCAGATCGCGCTCTTCTGAATCCGCACTCATTATGCGAGAGAGCACGTCTTACTTCGGCCTCGAATAGCAGGTGTTCGTATACGGCCCTCTCGAATACCTTGCCCATTGTGTCTAACAGGCAGATGGGTTGGTAGGACAATGGCTCGTTCGGTGGCTTATTAGCTTTCGGAATGAGAGCACACCTATGGACCTTCCAATCATTTGGGAAAATCCCTTCTTTCCGACACCTTTGCAGTATCGTTATGAAACGTCTGGCCTCTTCTGTATCGCTGCCTTTAAGGCCTTGTTTGAGACACCGTCCGGGCCAAGAGTTTTTTTCACCTCAATCCTTTTGCAAGCGCTCAAAAGCTCGTTGACAGTAATTGCAGGTAGTGCTTCATCTTCTCTGCCGTGGAAGTCTACTACCACGAACGACGGCCTCTACGGAAGGCGTGTTGCTACTATTCGCCGAAGGGTGAGCAGACACGTGAATTGCGGGGTTTTCTGTCCTTTGATTTTCTTCAGGAGGACTTTATATGCCGTCCCCCTCGGATTGATATCGGCATCCTAGTATATTTTATCAAAACTTCTCCTTTTGCTAGCCCTTATGTCTGTCTTTAAGTCACTGTACAAATCTCTGTAGAGTGTAAGCAGTTTATTAAAGTTTGCCCTTCTCCTCGAGCGCTGCATCTTTCGCCTGGCTTTCAGGAAGTTCGCTCTCCGCTCTTCGGCCCACCAATAGCATGGAGATGTTCTTCTGCCTTTACTTCTTCATCGACGCATGGCCGCGTCGCATGCTTCGGCAAAGACCTTCTTTCACGTTTTGCTGGAGTGGACGAGCCGTGTTTTAACCCCTCTCGTAGAAGCCTACAATTATATTAAAAACATCCTCGTCAAAGAATTAATCTCTCCACTTCGGCCCGAGAGTTTTGGACCACCTATTTCCTCCGTTCTCGCCAGTTTCTATGTCAAGAAAGATGGCCTAGTGATCGCTGTTTGTATACTCTACGGTCAAAAACCATTTGAATCTCGCCACTAGGCCGCCGCTAACAAAAGTGAGGTATATTTTCGACACCCTTCCCGCCTTTCGAAACGTATCCTTATGAACAATGTTCAAAGAGGTGCTTTCAGCACGGCGAATGCCTCCAGCAAGCTGCGTCCTCTCGCATTGCAGGCCTTACTGCTACACTCGAAGGCCCATGCATTAAAATCCCCCGCAATTATTACAGACGGTTTCTCGCGGGCGTTTTCCACGAGTTAGTCCAGCATGCGCTGGAGTTCGCTTTATGTCCAGCTTATAGGCGCGTAGCAACTGTAGGAGCATAAATATTTAGCTATCGCCCTAACGAATCGCCTATGCTGGTAGTCCATATCCAAAAGTGCAAAAGGTGCGGGCGTCAAAATTGCTGCTTTTTTGAACGAATGGGTAACCCAGGTACTCTACCTTGCACGTCGATATGGTTTGCTCCATAGTACTACCTCCACCCCTTTCTAAATGACCGTTGCCGATCTAGGTCATGAGCTACTTCGCCGTGGTTGATATTAATGTGCATTATTCTCATTTCCGTGTTCTAATGGCCAACGCCCGCTTGAGCAGCGGAAATTTGCCGCTTCTCGCCACTTGGTTTGCGCCACCATTCGGCGTCTCCCTGCAGAACATGCAAGAAGACTCCTTAGCGCAGCTTTTCGCAATATGGCCTTCCTCTCCATACCTCAGACAAGCCTTTGATCGGTGAAATGAGTCCGCACATTGCCTCGCCATGTGCACAGCCTCTAAGCATTCGAAGCATCGCAGCAAGGGTGTGCGCTCTCCGCTCCTTCAGATCACCCAGCCTATTCCGCCTGATAATAGTTTAGCGGCTTCTTCCTGCTGTAGCCTTATGAATGCCGTCTGCGTTCCACTGTATGCCTTCCTTACATTTACCTCTTCCGCGGTTGTCCTTCCGTACTGGGACATAAGTGGGTTGGTCATGTTCTCCCTGGTGGTGACTTCGTCGATGTTTTTGCACTCAACCATTTTCCGTTGCTTCAAACATCTAAGTTCTGTCTTCCCTCCTAAAAAGGAGCCCACTACCACTCTCAGCTCTTTCGCATTCGCTCCGCTCTGGTTTAGTTGCAGTACAAGCTTGCGTTTCTGCGGTCTTCTTAATTTCTGCACCGCCACCACGAAGGTAGCTTACTTATGGTTCGTTTTTAACTTTACTGAGCATATCCGAGTAGGAGAGCCCGCCTTTAGCAGGTATGATAATAGTATTGAATCTACCCTTAAGAGGTTTTTTTGGTAGGTCTGCCTTTGTCTTCTTTTTTGCCTGCTGTTCGGCAGCCCACGACATGATGGCTGCGTCACGACGTTTGGCGATCGGCGTGCCAGCGTCCCGTTTGTATTCTGTAACCGCGAGGTTTGCGAGCCACCGTGGCTTCTCTGCATCACCTTTTGCGCGTATGTGCGCGGCGAAGTTTGAAGACTCTTATCGCTAGTCTTCTTGCGACTAGTGCTTGCGGCGTCCTTTTCAAACCAGCATCTTTCATACACTGCTCCGATATCGTCTGCTGTGTCGCGCATTTGTTGGTTTATGTGCCGCCTTTTTTTATCATTCTCCTGCAGCATCACCAGCAAATCTTTTATGTAGCCGCCCAGCTCTACGAAAGCTGCCACGTTCTCCGCATCTACAGGTGCGTAGTTTGACTTTTCGGGGAGCATTTGTCCGAGATTAGGCTGCGTTTGCACCCCTATTGGCGACCTCATTATTCTTCCGCTTACTTTGTTGTCTTCGCTCAAAGCGCCGGCGTGACCCCTAGTGACTGTTGATGTGTTGTTTTGTTGGTTCATAGAATTCATTGTAATTGGTCCCCAACTGAGAACCCGTTATCCGGTTTCGTAGGTGTTTTGGCCTTAACGGTCCCCACGGTGTTGTACGCAACCAGGGAGGCCATCCGTGGCTTGACGCTAGCCCTTATGAGAATAGCGTTCAGTGCCAGATCCAGCTTCCTACACCATGTAACTACCTGCAGCGTTGTTCTCAGACTTTCTAGACTTTAACGGGGCAGAGGCCGTAAGCAGCACTAACCCGAAAGCCATTTCGACAGGGTGTCACTCCTTCTACTCAGGTAACGTAATACTGCCACCACCAGCCTAATACCGCGAATTTATGTACGTTGCCCGGTATACCATAATTAAGACTTTACCGGTCTCAGCCTTGATGCCCCACAGCCTAATGATACTGGTATTTCTCCCATGCTGCCACTCCCTTACAGGGGGTGGGGAGCACCTACTCGAAGTGCAGTGCGTACTTGTCCTGTCGCCGAAGATTCTCAGGTTTTTGCGGCCTTCTCAGTCGTTCTTCTTCTCTGCCGCTCTTGGTCGAGGACTGCTTATTGGTTATTCTCAGCTAGCCTAAAAATATATCCAAAGATACGTGCAGGCCGAGCCGCCACCCGTGACCCCCACAATAGTCGGAGCTAGCCCTGTGTCTAAATTGAGGTGTGGCCTCACATTGAGTGCCATATTTGTGTAACGCAGCGTCTTTTAGTCCTCCCCTGTCCGCCTGACAAACAAAAAATCAATTACAAATTATTTTGAGGGTCACTCTTCAGTGACTCAAAACGTGGACAACGATTTACACTAATCTTAAGAAAATTGACAAAGCAGAAATCAAACGGTCTACAATTACACTTTGCGGTGCGGTTGTATTGAACTAAATTATGACCAAATAATTTGTTATGGGTCTATCATATGTTGAAGTAGGAATCAAACAGACAGAATTATCACTGTTACACCAAGTGACTTGAGGCAAATCGAAGTCACCCAACGCTATGACTATATCAGTAGGCTTAGACTGCTTGGTCACTTCACAAATGAGGGCGGCCTGTTTCTTATATATGGAGATATCCGACTTTGGAGGAATATAAGAGCAGGTTATATATAGCTGTTTATTAGAAATTTTCGTTCGAATGACAAAAAGTTTAACGTCGGCAGTAGTAGAAAATTCAATCGAATAGGACGGAACTGCCACACATAAGGCAATTAAAACACCACTACTAATGCGATTCAGTCAGTACTTTCTAAAAACCTTGAATAGATTATGGAAAAGTTCCGACGAATGTAGATCAGGCTTTAACCAAGGTTCAGTGAAGCCCAAACAGGAAAACTTCAGCACAGCTTAAACCAGAAGAACTTTCGCGCTTATTTGTAACTTTTTTATCAACAACCGACTCAACGATAGCAGACACGGCAACGTTTATTGTAGACATTGTGAAAACGCTAACTTGAATCAGCGAATCAGAATTGGCAGAACTCCGATGTGACATACCACACTCCACGCTACGAGTTGTAATTTTACCAGAAGATGAGTGTTCAATATAACCACATTTATTGAACGTAGTCTTGATTTTTTTGTAGACAAGATTTTTTCTCAAAACTGAGAATCTATTTCTCGTCTCCGTGAAGAGTTTATAGAAATCAATGTCCTCCTTGCTACAGTCAGGACATGACCATCGTAATCCTTCAAAGGGATCTATGATTGCATCTGCAGCACGGCCAGTAATACCAGCGCACTTTGCGTGGCAAAAACCAGAGCCAGCACGGGATAAATCGTTCAGATTTTGTTTCTATTTGCACACGACGTGGTGTAAATAAACAATCCATTTGCAATAAAACACGACAGAAGGAGGTCATGACGAAAAAAAAAAAAAACAGAAAACTAAAAAAATCCACAACACAAAAATTGTCAGCAAATTAAACGAAACTTCTTACTTTCGTTGACGCTGTAAATATAGAGTGAAAGCAAAACAAACTGTAAAGACAGATTAATAGAAAAAAGAAAGAATTTTACCAAGAGCTCTAATTGTTGATTGCACCAGACTAAATTGAATTTCACGTAGGATATCAATATATTTCATACAGATTAAAGTACACACTTAATTCTTTTAAAGATTTTTACACTTAAACTCGTATAACGCAAAGAAGCTAAGAGATATACTAAGCCATTGAAGTATTTCTTGCAAAGAATTAAAACGCGACGACAACGCGCGTGCAAAGCTACCAAATTGATTTTAATACATATTTTTTTATCTTGTTAATTCACACTTGGCATCACTGGTGGGCTTGACATACAGATAATTTTATTGTTCTTTATTAAACAAGGTACGCACAATAACAAGGTACAGTAAAATTATTAAATATCCACTTTTTGTAAAATTAATGTACAGAGGGCTTACATTTAGTAATATATCACATTTTGCGTGTAGGTGTTTCCCATACTATTTTTATATTTTATCTCTTATTTCGCTGACATGTAATGCTGCATTGTTTCGGAAAAATAGTTACTTATATTAAATAAAAAGGATTTTGGCTATTTCTTCTATTTTACCGAATTTTTAAAAAATTATATATCGATATTCTGGTGGTTTCTACTTTTTTATATGTTGTGTTAAAATAGCTCTGTGTCGCTTGGTGTTGGTACAAAAAACCACATCAAGAAAGTTGCGGAGTTTCTACTAACTTGAAAACAATTCAAATCATTTTTCTTCTATATATTCTTTCTTCTATATATAACTTCTTTTCCTGCTTAGATACACATCACGCTGCACAAATCAATGTCAACTAGAAGTTAACGCATCTCGGTAACAAAAAACAGCTATGGCTCCCTCTGACATTATACATATTTTCTTCTTTTTTATTTTTGATTTATTGGTTGCATACAAAGTTAAGAGATAGAGAAACTAATTAAGCGTTCGCAAATGAAGATCCCTATGACATTAAAAATAAAAACCATTTACATAGAAGTAAGGAAACACCTAATACGACTAAATAATCGAACACATGACAAAGTCTGTACTATTCGATTTACTTTTGAATTGGATCCTATATTTATTTATTTAAAAAAAAAGAAGTTATTAATTTTATCAATTTCATTGCAACTTTTTCATAACTTGGTCAATTATTCCCTTGTCAAAATCTTCCTCTTTTTTTTCAATTGCAATGTATTTTTGTCAAATAACATTCGTTTTGACTTAGAAAGATAAAATTTACTTTTATTTTCGTTTGTAATGGTTCGGAGCTTATTTCTTAATTTTTACTCAATTAGATTTTTAAAGTTAATATTAATTTCTTTTACTTTGTTTCATAAAATAACCCGCTTCAAATTTCGCATTTGCAAAATGTTTTTCAGCAAGTCAAATTGTGCGTTCTTCTTCCTTTTTTTCTCTCTCGACCCAAAACATAAAATGCCATAAATGAATAAAAAACTTTTTTCCCAGGATGTAGCTGCCTGATCAACAGCTATTCGAAAAAAACCGTTATCAGGCTCATATTGGCTACATTCTATTGATCAATTTTTAATATTTCAAACTTTGTTTATACGGCTTATGTACACTTGTGCAATTTATTCGGACTTTGCCGTCTCTTGAAATTCATGTAAATGTCAAAAACTCACATACATTTTTTTGTCTACGAATTGGCATTATATTTTTTTTAACAATTTTGCATATTTTCGAGAAATTGCGCCTCTTTTTTTATAATTTTGTATCATTAGTATATTCTCCGAAGCGAAGAGCTTCATTCCGTTCATTAAAATTTGATTGGCTCAGATATTTATAGCTTCGAATGTTTTAACTCATTTTTCAAGTCCTTAGTTGGTTCTATAGTTTTTCCATGTACTACCACTGCAGAAAATGTGTAAGATTTCAGAAAATATATAAGAAAGACAAACAGAACGAAAGAAATAAGTTCACGCGATTTTATATACCTTGTGTTGAACACATTGTACGTTGTAGTTAGTTTGAAAAAAATCCGGGGAAATATTGATTCTTGGGTAATATCTATTTTCAAGAATGGTTCGTTCTAGCGAAGAACCAATAATGTACAGAATCCATTAAAAATCAGTTGGCAATTGGTGTATGATGACCGGATGCAAATCAATTCGGTTAAGCGGTATTATATAAATAAGGGACACGATTTCTTATTTTGACAACAGCAGAACCTGCAAAGTTTCTACGTTCTCAAAGTATTTAAAGGAAAATAAAGAAAAAACAAAAACAACCACATTCATGTATAAATAAAAAGAGAGAAAAAAGAATGTACACATCTAGGAAAGAGTCATATCCACAGCTAGCATAAGTGGTGTTGCGGGTGGGCCCTCAAGCCATTGTAACCATGCAAAAGCAAGCGATAATAGTGCAAAAATGTAGTTCAATTTTGGAATTCCACCAAGATATCAAAATTAGAAGCCAAACAATATATAACATAGGCAAAACACGCGTATTTAAGTTGATTTGATAGAACTTGAAAATTCGGATATTGAGATTAAACTATAGATATCATTTAGATTTTTGCACAGGAATCTAAAAGGATTACAAAGCTCGTAGTTATACCAAGAATGACTACGCCTTATGAAAGTACAGTTTCTAAAGAAACGGTTTGGGACATTGAAATTCTTTTTATCAAGTAATGTCGGCGTAGCTATAGTATTGTTAGGAAAATGCGATATTTGATGATTTACGATTTCATGAAAATTAGTTGATTTAAAAAAATCCCAAATTGTAAGGAAATGGAAAACTGAGTACACATTCATGGCGTGTTATCTTCGTCAATCAGCTGGTGAGTGGCGAGACGATTAACAATAGTTAGCAGAAAATTAGCGAGAAAACGGGAAAACGTATTAACGGTTTGAAAATGTTGTGATGAATTTAGGTAATGGTAACTTGCTTGTAAAAGAGTACAAAGGTGGAATATTTTCGGAAAGCAGAGTCAGAGTCGAGAGAGTCAGAGTCGAGAGAGTCGAGTCAAGAGAGTTGAATTGCAATATTCGAACACACAAGACCACAACGAGAACTAAGGCGTTGTAAATATAAGTTCCTGTAGATAATATGTAAATACATCTCCCAAGAATTGTAAATTAAACCTAACTACTGTAAAAATCACAATTCAGTGGTTCGAACTTAATTTCGAGAGGATAATTAAGAAGGTAACATCGACAATAAATTCAAGTGGAAGTAAGATTAACAGAAACAGTCTATTTCCAAAAGGAAGCACAGTGACAAACGAGTCTGACGCCATATTCCTAACGAGAAAATTCTTTTGAGCGGATTCCAACCTACATAACGGCTACAAGAAAGACCCCACACAATGCTTTGGTATTGGTCGCATAGACTTTTTATAACGTAAAGATCGTCAAACCCTTTAGACAACTGTTTTATAAAGCCAAGCACTGCGCCATCTTTATTTAAACAGAGCTGTGCGTGCAAATTAAAACAAAATTAATGGTTGAATAAAACCTCTAAACTAATGAGGAAATCTACGTTTGCAATTTTTGTGAATCGATCAAATAATCAGTGGTGAATGGAGTCCTTTTTAAAATTGAACATTTTTTTTTTAAATTCCTTTCATCACATTTACAACGTACCAAGTAACCGATTCATCTAAGTCAGGTAGAAGGAGAGACGATTCAAAGGTAAAGAAAGAAAACAGTGTAACATCGCCAGGTTATGTTAAGATACGGCTGGACTTAGTCGCCGGAGGGGGATCGTTGATGCATAGGATAAACAGAAAGAGTCCTAAGCGGCTACTTTGACGGGCATCTCACATTACGAGCAATTGACCAGGGATCAAGGAGCTAAACGTCGGTTTTTTGCGGAGATAAGAGCTTATCCATTTTAACAAGTATGAATTAAAGATCAATAATTTATGACTAACTAAGTTAATAAGCCACAAGAGAAAGTTTCGAAAATATTGCAAGTAAGCTCTAAGAGGTTCGTAATGGTTGATCTTACTCTTAAGAAGCCATACTGGAATATAGAAATATGGGATTTGGCAACGAAAAATAGTTGTTGGGTAACAATACGTTCAAGTAATATAGGTGAGACACTTAACCTGGCAATGTCTTTATAGTTCACAGCCAGATGTTTGCACATTTATGAAGTGGAACGTGCTATCTATTATTCCAACACAAAGAAGAATCGTCTGATTTCAAAGAGAAATTAATGACTACAACACTGATTTTATGTTTTTTTGTAATATCTGGCAAATATATGACCCTGCAGAAAGTCGGGTTGTTAATCTCACCCCTGGAGAGACGATGGATGTTTAGCAAGACGTTCGATGAAAAAAAGAAAAAGGAGAATAGCTAGTTTGAGGCTACTTGAACGAACTTGTAAAAATCAAGGAAATTGTTTTGTTTTTAAGAAAAATTGTGGCGTAACTAATTATCAAATTCTTTGATTGCAAAGAGGCATTTGCATCATTCGAGCGATTGATATAAATATGAAATGATTATACAAATGTGAAGAGCAGCAAGACTTGAAGATTGTGTTTCTCAGCAACTTTACAAGCAGACTTATTTTCTTTTCCTTTTAAAGAAGGGCATATACTTCCTAGTTTAAAGCAAGGTAAATAGCGCCGTAAAAATAAGAATATTTTTAAAGAAAAGTCGTATTCATAATAGAAGATACATAAGTTATGTTGAATATATTGTATAAGGGTAGGCAAATTGGAAAACTAAAATAAATATGTAAAAAATGTGTAATGTGTACTGATATATACATATGTATGCATATGTATGTTTTCAGCTATGAATATATATGCATGTATGTATATGTATAAAGGCGTGCTGTGTGTACATTATTTGTAACAATTGAGCGAAGGAGAGAAATGCAATTAAAAGAAAAGTGCAAATAATCCATAAACAAAGAAAAATGCTTGTGCAACATCTTGCGTCACCATTTTCACCATCGAGATGGAAAAAAGATCTTTTTGCAACTGGCATGTTAAAATCAGAAAGAGTAAAGAAAAGAGTAATAAAAGTAACCTTGAAGGGAAATGATGATTTTGTCAGTAATTGTTCATGCTGAATTTTTGAGTTTACGTAATATAAGGTAAACAACAGCAATACTAAGTAGTTGTCTCCGTTACGTCATCACCCAGTGAAAGAAAATTTTGTTTTGTGTCATGTTTAGAATATAAAAGGTAAACTAAACCATCTTTTATTATCCAGTCTTGGTTTGTACTTACAGATTAATAGAGCGAAGTGAGTAAATATTTTTCTTAAATATTATAACGATACTTATAAATTGTAAGATTTTCGCTGACAATATTGTTTACGGAAATACCAAATCTAGTTGATTCCAGCTAAGTCATTTTCTCAAATAATAAATCCCTTAATTGAAAAGAAACCAAATGCACATTCGCGAGGTGTCATGCAGCTGCAGGCCGATGAAAGCGATTAGCGAAAGATAGGTAAAAACCAAGTGCATATTCGCATGCGCCTCATACAGCTGCAGGCCAATGAAAACAGTTACAAGAACAGCAGGTTAACGAATTACAAACCAAGTCATAAAATTAGGTACTAGTAGTATGACGATAAAAATGTGTTGTGGGGACCCAAAGTCGTCCCTCGTTTTGTCCTCACGGGTTCTCCGTCTCTGGCTAAGGAGAGAGGGAGTGAAAGATAGTAAGCTAGCATAAGAATAGGATAGGCATATGATAAGAGTAGGATAGGCATATCATAAGATTAGGATAGGCATAGCATAAGAATAGGATATTCATAGAGTAAGAATAGATTAAGATAGAATAGGAATGGATTAAGAATAGAACAGGCTAGATTAAGCGTAGGCTAAATATAGGTTAGGAGTACGGAAATAAAATAGATTAAGGAGTTGAGTTTTAGTCTTAGACGTAGGAAGCACACACAAGTGGCGCCCGAGCAGGGACCTTTATCTTAGAAACGCGAAAGACGAAACTTTCAGTTGAGTGAAGTTTTCAAAAAACAAAAAACCAACAAATAATCGACATCACCGTGAAATAAAATATAGTTTTCATGTAAAAGCATGTACAAGAAACAAAAAACCCGCATTGGACAAATGCAAGAAAATATTCAAAGAGAAAAACAAGAACAAAAACAAAGAAATATCGAAGAACAAACGCATAAAATTAACATTGTTAAGCCTAAAGCAACAAAAGATTTCCAAGCATTAGGAAAAAATAAACCAAAAAAAACATTCCACTTGTCTCCTATACGTTTAAACAAAGAAAAAAAAATCAAAAGCAAACAAACAACACGAACAAGCAAACAAGCACAGAAAAGACACGAAAACGAGCACGCAACAACAATGCCTGGCATTCTACGACCCATAAGAGCCTATGCTAATTGAACAACCGCAAAGTGCTCGCCGCGAAAAACCCGCTATACCAAATACGGCGAATTGAAGAGAAAAGAGTGGTCGTAAGAATGCCAAGAGTAGAAAAAGATCGGAGAGCGATGCGAGCAGTTTTGATGGAACTAACTGAAAGTGCGGAGGTTTTCATTGCGATCGGATAAAACTTAAATTCGTCTTTTGAAAGTATACAAAAAAAAAGGGAAGAAAATGAAAAGCTAAAACGGAAGAGGAGAACTAGTTATACTGAATAAATTAATTACAAATTTACTCATTGAGGCATCAAACTATTCAAAAAATAATCCAGTGGTAACTTCGCGACATGGAAATATCCTTCCATTAAATATAAAAGGAAAAAAACAAAAGAAACGAAAAATGGGTTTCATGATATGCGATTAATATAACAAATTAAAGGGTCATAAAGGCTCAACAAAATATAAAAGAACGGTCGCGATCACTATTGACCAAAAAAAAAAAAAGAATAAAGACTTTTATGCAAAATAAGCGAAACAGCACGAGACAAACGAAATAAAAGTGATAAAAAGTAACTGCTAATGAAAGAAAACTGGGAAATTTATACACAGGCTGCGGAAGAAAACAACGAAAAAAAACCACGCAGAACAAGGGGCAAATGAAGGTCAAGCCAGACCACAAAACTACAAAAATTCTTGTTCTTCCTTAACGAAAGTTACTGATCAAAAAAAAAAAAAGAGGAAATATTAATTAAGAAATAAACGAGAGAATCGGTAATGTGTATTTACATTTGCAAATGAAAAATAACAAGATCGAGGAAAAATTCATTTGCAACAGAACTAATAGAAAAACATTGATGATGCCTAAACAATTCATAAAAAAAAAAAGTAAATGTGCTTCAGAAAAAACATGTGAGTTTCGAAAGAAAGCTAACATTTAGCCCATGTTAACGAGTATACACCCGTACACACACACAAGAGGACTACAACCAATCCAATAACAACTACAACAATAATACCTACGCCAACAGCAATAACGATAGAGAAAGCAACAATCAAACATTCCGAAAGCCTGAACCAAGTTTTGTGGGAAGAGATTAAACAACGCCGATCCCCCAGCGGCAACACCAACCAAACGAAAGGAATACCGGATGGATTTAAACCAAAATTTTAATTTCTTTTACAATAAATAAAACAAACACTAATTTTCTTTTTCTTGCAGGTGTCCTAGTCGACAACAACACCAGCAGCAGTAGAACCATCATCGTCAACAACAATAACTTCACCAAACATCAGGATAACAACCAGTGCAGCTACAATAACAATAACTTCAGCAACTTCTTCAACCTCAGAACAACAACAAGAATAACAACAACAGGTACCTCCACCACTACAACATCGTGTGAGTTCAGGTCAGTAAACAACAGATAGGCAAAAAATGTGGAAAATATCAAAATTTTACCCGACCAACAGCAACAAGTACAAGTAGTAGGATAGGAACGCTCAAGAGTTGCGGGAAATTATTAATAAAGCCAAGGAAAGAAAATATTTTAATCGTGAAATTCGGGAAGTAAGAAGTAAATAATTATCGCAAAAGTGAAATTCCTTATGAGAGTATGAATTTTCCTTATAATGTTGCTATTATTTCGTACGTAATATGCAAGAGGACTCATGGGCACAACATAGAGGTTTTGCCACTGCAACCAAATTTCTAAACAGTCGATTCAGTAGAAAGGTCAATATAAAAGATCGAATAGCATAATTCTGGGTAATTGTGAAAAGTTGAAATTCTGAAAATCTAATGAAAATTTAGCTAGCAGCACTGAGATATAAAATAAATACAAGAAAATTCTAATAAGACTATGGGAAGATAGATGTGGGAAGCCATTCAGCACTAAACGATAGGCTAAACGAGAAATAGCTTCAATTAATAGCAGAGTTTTGATTCAAAGCAAAAAAAAAAAAACTTAGCGTTCGTAAAGCAATGCAGTTAAAATTTTTCAAAATAGAAGTTAAAGCAAAACATTAAGAAAGATCACTGCAAACATATCACCTTAAAAAAAAAACAAATTACAAGGATAGCGAGTCCCCCTTCCCCTTTAATGGAAGTTTAAATAATACATGCCCAAAGGAATAATCTTCTTCGAACATTAAATTATAACGTCTCATAAGCTTTTAGAAAGATTTTTCGTTTACAAATAGTAAGAAATGTAAGGTGCGAATGACCTGCATTTCTTAGTTAAAAGGTTTCTTATATCCGTAGAGGGATGCGAGACCTCCAGTACCGCTGAAGCTTGCACCGATGACGAACAAGCGACACTAGTCCACGCTCTAGCGGCCCTGTCGCTCGCCTAGCTGGATACCCAACAATGCCGCCGAGTAATCGTGAAAGATAATACGACCAGCAACCACGCCGCCACCGTACCCGAGCGGACACAAGTGGCCGCCACATCTCACCCCATCGCCGGAAAACCGGCTTCATGCCAACGGACACGAGTAAAAAGGGGCCAGCAAATCTCGCAACGATTAAGCGACATGCCACGGTCGGTGCAACGAGCCGCCGCCTCGCTGCAAGGCGACATGCAAGAAAAATTCCGCCGACAGCCGCGTCGCCTCGAGGAAGTCTTCTTCGGGAGAAGACGACGGTACCGGCTCATCCTTAACCACCGCCAGGAGTGGAGGGTTATCGAATTAATATTGTTTTCCACCCGACATGTGCCGCCTTCGCCGTACCCGAGACACCATGCGCATTACCCCGAGGGGTACAACTGTGCCACAACCCTGCCACAACGCAGCCAATCTTCCCATATTACTTCAAGGCCGACCAGACCGTGGTACCACCCGGCCACCGAATGCCGGACCTGCCGTCAGTAATCCGAACTAATGCGGCCCGACTGATTACCCGGACGTACGCAGAACACCATCGTACACGAGCACCGGACCGGCAGACCGTGCTAATCAATGAGGAACTGTACGTCATCACCATCAACCACCGAGGGTAGTGGGCGGCCAAACGGGACGGTCCTCCCTGCACCCGAAGACGATGAGCACCCACTCCATCGCAGCCCCTCACCTCCATAGACTAGCAACCGAGCAGCACAACGATCATTCCAATGGTATCACAACAGCACCGCCCACGTTTACGTAGACAACATTAACAACAAATGCCAACCGACCAGCGTAACGATTACATCAACGCCGTCAGAACAGCATCAACATTGACAGCAACAACACCAACGACAATAATTATCATAACCGCAATATCATTAGCGGTAATCCCAGCTACTACCGCAACAACGGCAACAGGTGGGTATCGTCGGTAACACAAAACGGTTACAGATGCCACAGCCGCAACAACCCCAGCCTAAAAGTTCACACAACTATAATTACAACACCAACAACTACTACCACAGCAAACAACGACAACAGCTATCAAAAACTCAACATCAACTGTTACCACAACACAAACAACGACCACAATGGCAATGAAAGTCACAACAACTGCAATAAATTCAACGCCACAACAATCACAACTACAACAAACGACGCTCATACCAACCGCAACGAGCGCATCATAATTTCGCCAACATTCTAACAGCAATTCAACGCAATAACAAAGTCACCCGCAGCCAAGGGTCTGTCAACCAAATGTGCGCCCATGGTGGCCAACGTTGGCACAACCCGTACCTCCCTAGCCAATGGTCCGGCGATTCAATGCCGGGAAGCCAAAGGTACGAAGAAGCTGGCGGGACCAACGGCCAACGATTCGACACCCCGATGTCGGAAAGCCGAAGACAATAAGCTCCACGCCATCGAAGTGAGAGCACCCTACCCTGCTCAGGCAACAGGCTCTGCGTTATCACACAATGATACCACCCTGCTCTGCTCAGACAACAGACTCTGCGCTATCACACAAGGATAGCACCCTGCTATGCTCAGGCAACAGGCTCTGCGTTATCACCGGAAAATAATAGCACCGTGCATTGCGCAAGCAACAGGCTCTGCGGCCACTTTTCGGCCCAATAATCCTCATCAGCAGCAGAAAACGCAACTGCAGCAGCGTACAACTGCGCCACACCGAAGCCGTCACCGACTGGCTAATACCGGAGAAGCGTGTCACCAGCCACTTCGCTTTCCCCCGAGGAACGGAGGATCTGTGAGGACCCAAAGTCGCCCCTCATTTTGGCCTCACGGGTTCTCCGTTTCTGGCTGGAGAGAGAGGGACTGCTAAAGAGTAAGCTAGCATAAGAATAGGATGAGCATAGAATAAGAATAGGATAGGCGTAGCATAAGAATAAGGTAGGCATATAATAAGAATAGATTAAGATAGAATAGGAATAGATTAAGAATAGAACAGGCTAACCTTAGGCTAAGGATAGGTTAGTAGTAAGGAAATAAAATAGGTTAAGGAGTTAAGTTTTAGTCTTAAACGTAGGAAGGAGTTGCGTTTTAGTCTCAGACGTAGAAAGTCGACATTTAGCGGTGAAAAGAAAGTAAAGTGTAACAAAGTGAAATCTACAGAATAAAGGTCCCTGCAACCAATAAATGTTCTTGTGGTTCGTTCCCTGGACCGCTGAGATGCCCCAGCCATAAGGAAAGGGACGAAACGTTCTCACAGTATGTAAATAGAGTACTTATGAAAGGTAGAGGAGTAGAAAAAGAATATTTGAGTCAGCCAGTTGAATTTATTGCCAAAAATAAATTATAAATAATCCTACATTTAAAGAAATATAATTGTAAACAAAAGAACTTTGAAGTGTATTTTTAGTAGCAAAAAAATTAATGCAAAAAGCCTGCTTCACATTTTGCTTGCGTGTATTTTGGTCATTATTTTACTTGATAAAGGCGTTTGTTGAGAAAAGTTATATTCTATCAATAGACATTGGTGATCAAAACACATGCAAGCGCCTATAAAATAGCAAGCAAATTAAGTATTGGTCGGACGCATTGACTATGCTATATGGCAGATGCAACGACACTTTCCAACGAATGTTCACATTTTTTTCGTGCAATGAAAGTTGTGTATGCTCTGGCAATTTGTTGACGAAGGAGGACAACTTTTCTATTTAACAATTTAGAACTCTTTTCTTCAAGTACGCGTGTTCGTTGTATTAATTATGAAGAGAAGGAAATGGAATCAAACATTTTGCCAGGTTAAAGCAGCTAATGATACACGATTTTATCGGCTTTACCAACGATTAATAGAAACATGAGCTGCGCAACTTCATTTTTATTATTTTTATAGGTAAATTGTCAAGAATTAACTTATAAACTTATAAAAATGTCATCACTTTGTGCAAAATTACATTGTATAATATATGGATTTTGTCAGAATCTTAACATACTTTCTGAATAAACAAATGTTGTGAAGGTTTTTATATCTTGCACCACTTATGATAAAGGATAAACTAAATTTGTGTGAATTTATGTGACACTGCGAAGGTCTTAAGATATACTCATAGTATGCATTACGACTCACGATCATTTTGTGATTTGAGCGTGTCTGTCAGCCTGTTTGCAAACATTTGCGATCAAAACACAATTTTTTCGATATTGGGGCTGAGTTTGCTACACTGACCTATTTTGAGTCAAGAAAGAACTCAAGAAATGAAAGTACATTTTTAAAACTCGCAACGTGAAGCTTTATTTTGAAAAGTCGTTGAATGTGAATAAAATTCAGTTTTCATTGTTTGAAATTCGGTATTTTTTGAGAGTCGATATTACTTTGATCTTCTTTAAACAAAATTTTTTCAAACTGAGTTGCTCTAATCTTTATTTACTCTACAATGAAGGGAAAACAAGGTAGATCTTGCTTCGCTTGTTATGCTTGTTACTCATACAGATTTTCTGAACCCTTACACATATCTACCGTGTTAATTGCGGTGAAAAGTTAAAGGATCAACTACTAAGTAATCGAAAAATAAATTAAAATGCCTGAAGTTGTAGTCATTTAATACAAGTTTATTTGAAAGAATACTTGGAATGCAATTATACTACATTTTACATTATACTATAGCTAATGATTAATCAGTAAAAGTTTTAACTAACTGGCATTTAATAGACGTTAATCAGTTTTCAAAAGCATGGTGAAGTGCGCGGAGATTGCGTAGGCGTAAATAAGCCACGCAACAAAGATTGAAATAACGGAAAGTGATTAAGAAAATTAGAAGACAATGGTGTGCATGGGTATAGCACTTAATGATAGAGAGAAAGTAGCATAGCACTAGACAAGTTTTGATTTGTATTGGTCGAGTTATTGGATAAGAGCCAGAATCTTAGAACTATTCAACAATGTGGAAAGCTATTTGTTTGTTGTCACTAGCAGTCTTAGATTTGTGTTTAATTTTATTTTGAATATATTATATGGACCTGTGGAACGCGTATAAAATATGCTAAACTTATTACAAAAGCGATGCATCCGCGGTTATATTTGGTGTATGTAGGATGAAGCCTGCCAACCCTGCTATTGCTAACAGAGCTGTGGGTACACAAAACCTAACTTTTGTGTATGGATTGTGGGCTAGAAGTGTCATTTTTGAACATGAAAATGGCAAAATGGATAACTGCAATTAGCTTCAATTCGGCACACTGCAGAGACACGATTATCGATCTTTTGTGGTACGTATTAGATGACTTGGACGATACGTTACGTTAACAAAATGGTACAACATGCTATGCATCTTGTGGCGACGTCAATTACTAAGCCTCTGTCAGGTGACGTTAGCGCGTTGGCTTACTCCAATAATTCATGAATTCTCAATGACTGTATTTACTAAGATTATTCGCGTTATTGCCCAAATAAGAGTTGATTTATGTGAAAAAGTGGCAAAAATTTATGTTCCAAGATTGCATTTTTACCGAAGGCCGGAGTCGGTCATTTATGATATCATGTTTATATAAAAATGGAATGAACCAATATCTAAAAAAATGAAAATTCGTCTTGACATCTTTTACAAAAAAAAAAAAAAAACTGTATATGATTGTAGATCAGCAAACGGTCAAGCAGAACAGTTTGAACAGATAGTCAAAAACATATTAACTATCATGCAAGAAAATACGGCGATGGTACCAAAAATTCTTCCAGAGTATGGAAAAGTAACTCATTGCGCCACCGGGAAGTCATCTTCCGTTACTTCAAGAAGAATAGAAGAGGAAGAAGGTGATATGTTAATATATAGCAATAGTGGAGAAAAATACATATTTACTCAGCAACAACGAATGAGCTCGATCGTATTTATTCAGTGGGCATCAGAAGTGTTATTCCTCGATTTCCTTGAATTATTTGAGATTGATTTGGCGACTGCATCTTCGCTTAAAACGAATAAAAGTGAAACAGGTTGACCACATTTGGCACAAAATATTCTTGACGGGTGACATCGCCTTATATAAATTTACTGAGTCCGAGACCCCATTGACGACAGTAAAGAACTCAAGTATAAATAGCCAAAAAAAAAAATTAAAGTAAGAAGAACTTGGTTTCACACCACTGAATTAAGCGTATTAATCCGCTAAATATTCAAAAGGCGTTCCATCCGCCTAGTTAGGGACTATCTTATGCCGAGCACTATTGGCATTTGCAAAGAGATAGAAGACTTGGCTTTCTGAAGCCGAGACGCTTAGGGTTACACACCAGCGATACATTTTGTCACCTAAAGTCTCAAAGGGAATCTTCCCAACCATAAGGGCATATGACAATAAAAAAGATACGATCCATCATCTGAGGATATCAAAGGATATCAACAGTGTATTTTTTTCATTATAATATATATTTATATTTCTAATGTAATATAAATAAAAATACCGGTTGCTATCAGTTTGCGCATCAATACTAAAATGTGTATATTTTTTAATAAATTCTTTGTAGGGTGATATTGCGCGGTACTTCCACGAAGAAAATTCCATAAACAAATTTCTCATACAAATTTCGTTATATATTAATCAAGCAATGTTATAATACTTTTGGTCTTAATTGCGAATCTCCAAACTACCATCTGTCTACTTATAAACATTAACACTTTATATTATATGGTGTGCGTGGTCGTTTGTTACCATTTTGGAATAAAATTGCAGTTTTCCTTTCACTGTGGTTTAAGAATAATGGATAGAATAACTTGATCAAACTTTTATTTAACAACCTTTCGTCTCAATGAACTGGTGGAAGTTAAAATGTGGAAAATAAATTTTGTCCTATTGACTTTTATTTAATCACATAAAAAGTTATGTCGCTTAAAATTTTAATGTCTAAGAAATCGGTTTTTTCTAAATACCCGAAGCTATTATATAATTTACTTAATACGTTAACCAATTTACTTTATACGTTAAACCACACAGGATCAGTATTCTATTCATATTGGAAGAAAGCGTTCTGTTCCCTTACTAAGATACTTTTTAGTATCCCCATTCGTACGATTTGGCCATTCGCAAATTCATTCATTAGAGTCATCCATTACCGAAAACACAAAAATTCCGCGTCAAAGCATTTACCAGAATGGTTTAGCTATTGGTCGGGCTCGCCGATCAAATGTTTCACTATATGTCGCCCACTTAGATAACGCTTTATATTGACAGAGATATACTTTTCTTTTAAAGAGCATTACTTTATTATTTTTTTGCTGATATGTGTTCGGTTTATTAATTCTATGTAAATACTTTCCTTACGCGTTTTTTTATGTTAATTTTTTGACATAGTAGTATATAAGTTAATGAAAACTTTATCCTCGTTTGTTTTATAATGTATTTCATTTTTTTGGTCGCATGCTTATCATATTTCTGATTTGTCGACTTTTTCACAAAATTACTCTATTGCAATTTTGTCCATAACGCACCAAAAGCTTACCAGTACAATTCCTATTAATAATCTTGTTCCCCTTCTTGTCAGAAGATTACTATTCTCATTGTTGTGATGTCGCGACAATTTGCTTAAATAGCACTTTCCATGAGAGGCAACGTCTTCATGCCAAAATGTTGCATAATTATAAATGCTCAGGTACCTATTAAGGATGCTGTTACTCGTGGAAACGTAAATCTCATTAATGAGCACTTGTATAATAAAACGAATAGTTTACTTTTGAGCAAAATTTATACCAAATAAAGCAGTTGCAGGCTGGTACTGAATCAAATAATAACGTTTTATTTAACTTATATGCATTTTTTCTTAATATACGTTGCTTTCCTATATTTTATGCTTAATAACATAAGTCTTTTCTGGACATGTACTGTTTTGTTTTCGCTCATATACACATAATTTTGTTTGGGCTAATAATTGAGCTGTAAGACTATTTTTCATAAACTTCTCACACATTTACATATAGCAATAAGGTACGTAACCTAATGCATTTAGCGTCTATCAATTTATCCATGGCGGATTCGCGTGCCGTTAGACCACATCACTTCGCACAAAAAAAAGCATATCTCTTCTCTCTCTCCTTGTCCATCAACATAGCTGACAGCAGTTTACGTGGCGTGATTTCTACTTTCAGAGATGGGTATAAGCCGAACAGAAGAAAACAGTGTGCTGCGCGTCAACCTTCAAGCTTGGACAACAGATTGCATGCGTTAATTTCTCGGCAAAATGACACAAAATAAACCGCTAAATTTTTATGAACAGTTAAAGTTTGGGTGGAAAAAGAATTGCTTTCACCGTGTTTTCGGGTCACCCATTTCTCAAAATTTGAGGTGAAGGTGTTTCACCTTCCTTTTATATCGTTTTTTACCCTTCTTGCCTTTCCGTTACAATACTCTGTCGGATAATTGTTATAATTCCGCGGATGTATTACTTTCTTCAGCTGTTTTCGCTTCCTTTTTCGCATCATGGATATTTAGCTGCCCTTTAAGCAGTAGTTCAAAGGGTAAAATATCTGTTACCTATGAGGTCGGCTAATATTATTCTCAGCATCCAGAAGCTTCGACCTACTCCAAGCTTTCTTAGGAGATGTTTACTTTACAGTAGTTTTTCCGTGCTAATTGGTGCGGCGTACATTGATTGCGCATAGGCTACGTTACGTATGAGCCTCGCTTACCTTGGTCCGTTCATGTTTGGCATAATTTTGCACAAGATTCAGTTACCAATGCTTTATGCATAAATCTCTTAATATGGTCCGTAAAAGCTGTCTCTTCCACAGTGTCGGGAACGGGCCACGTCTACGACACGAATTGTCGGTATCACCTAATTTATCCGGTCGGATTACCGACCAGTAGTATTACTTCGATGGGTATCCCTCCATGCCACGGTGTTTTTTTTTTCATTTTTAACGTTCGGCATGTTGCCTGAATTTCATCCACTCCATAATCCTAGCAAGACTCTCGGTAAATCTATTGCAGCCCTGGACAGTTGTTTTGCTGCTGGAAACAGCTCTTCCACAATTGTCTACACGGGAGCAGCATTAGTAATTGCTGGCACAGGCTTCTACCGGTAGACTTTCTTGGTTGCTATTCAGTATGCCGAGCCCAATAGATCGCTGTTTATGTCATCGCACAATTCTTTCCAGGGGGTTCCAATTGGGTTTTATTACTGCTCTGAGAGATTTTTGTGCATTTCCGTAAGATTGAACACAATTTATATTTCCTCTGGTCCTTATCACTCGTCTCTTGGTTTTGAGACATTAGGCCGTTGACTGGCTTATTTCTTCGTTCCACCGACAGATTGGCTTTTTTCTTCTGCTGCGAACTTCAACTCTTGACGTACCAACTTCGCACATACTTATTAAAGTGTGCTTGATGTAAGCCCACCGCAGCCTTCAGATTTACCTTTTGACGCAGTGTATCGACATTCACCTTTTTTGGCCAGCAGAACTGCCACGCTCGTCCCGTGGTCAAGTTCGTGTACGTTCCATATTTTTGACTTGTTGCACGCTTGTTATTCCGTTCTATTTATACTTTAAAAAAATATATAATGATGATTGATTAAGATTTCGCTTCCTTCCACTATTCAACTCAAACACCGATCTGCAAACGTTAAACACGTTGCAGTTATGTCTACTAATTTTCCCCGCATTTCTCTTTGGAAAATCGAGGCGGACTGAGCATTTAATACCACAAGATCTAATGATGTAATCATTTAAATGGCTGTAAGGCCTCTTCTGTCGGTTTTTTTTCTTTGTCTGGTGACTTAGTATTAAAACCTTCAGCTACTACAACTTGTGAGGAGATGACCAGTAAATTTTCAGGCTAGTATACGTTGCTAGTATCTCTCAACCACGCAGTCGTACCTGGACTCATATACGGCCCGTTAAGAAATTTTACATATATATTCGGTTCGATTGCTATTTTCAGCATTAAGCTTTGGGCTTATTTGCTCTTTCCTAGATTGACTTGAAATAAATTAAATTCCATCTTGTGGCACTATGTTGCATATTGCGCTTGACGTAAGGTAGCTAATATATATTAAGCCTTTCTTAGCGCAAATAATGCACCGCAACTCGTTTGAACATTGTGGGACTTCGTGTCCGTCCTTTCCGCACCTCTTGCATACCAAATAGCGGTTCCTTCCTCGACAATCTTTTGCCAAATGGCCGGGGTCTAGGTACCACTAACATATTTTCTTACGTTTTTCTGTAATGCATCGAACACATCTTATTTTGATTTTGTTTGGCATTCAGCGTCTGGCCAATTGCTTACCTAAGTTTACATATTCGTGTCATTTCCATCTCTTCTTCGTCTGTTGCCTTTAATGTAGCATCGATTATATCTGGCTTTTCGGTAGATTCGTCCAGATCTTTTATCTCTAGTAGGATCTTCGGCTTAATTTTCTTCGAGGTAATCGTTTCTGCCAGTTTCGGCTGTAATGCTTTTTCTACCTTACTGGCTTGGCCAGTAAGCCATAAAAATATAATATGTCATTGTAGTTTGCCTTCATTAGAGACTAGCAATAAGCATGAATATAGTCATAACCAGTACACATATTGCAATGGCACAGCGATAGTGGGAGTATCTACAAAAGCGAAATGCACAACAATAATTTTCCTTCTGTTGTGTTACCACAAAGAAATAAGCTCGTGGTTAACAGGCCGAAATATGACTTGGCCATAGAAATACAGGTGGCTGGCTTAACTTAACCGGTGTGTCTGAACCACTGAGAGGCCAATAGTCTTAAGCCGCTAACCCCAACTGTTTGACCATACGTATAGAGGGGTAAGTGGCTTAACTTAGCCGCTATATCTGACTAACTTTGTAAATAGTTGAGCATAGTTAGGAAGAGTGAACTAAATACAGATATAAGAACTAATTACCGGTTCCATCGTTTCGTAGTATTGACTGTCCCAACATAGGGTGTTAGAACCACGAAACGAGGTATAGCAGGAAACTGTCGAATGCGAAGCTATAGTCAGAGTTGAGATTAATAGGCTTTGAGATTTTATTGCATGGATGTGCTGGTTATTACTTAAATAATAACCATAATTCGTCGGTTGTAAACCAATCTAAACTAGTTCTAAAACATATAAAATAAGCAAAACAGTTACATTGTGCTACGACTAAATATGTTAAACCCAACCCATTATTCTAAAAAAGACGCAAAACAGGAAAAAAATAATTTCCGTACTCTATAACGTTGGGTGAGCACCATGAATTTTTTCTATATTTGTAGAATGAAAGTGAAAAGCTATGTCGTGTCTCTGCCACAGGTAGCTACCAATTGAGGTTATGTTATATTGTACTCACATCATTTGACCAATTTTACCCAATTAAAAAATCAATCTACCTTACTAGACCTTCCCATGCCTTTGCCAAATTTGAAGCAGATAGCTCCTTTTTGTGACCGAAAGAATGTTTGCCACAGACAATATACAGACAGGCAAACAGCAGTTAGTCGGTTTAGAGTTAGATCTTAATCAAAAATATATACACTTAATAGCGTCCTTAAGGCTTGCTTCTTGGTGTTGCAAATCTTTTAAAAAAATGAACGTACCTTTCATCCTTATTTAATGAGTATAATAGGTTATAAAACAAAGAACGAAAATCCAAGTACTTTTATTATACAAATTTTCTTGAAAATGAACCTAAGGAAGACCCTACAACATCACACCTACCTCTGCCACATTTTCTAAGGCATCATAGAATTCAAAGAGTAAATAAATAACATCTTTAGAATTGCAAGTCCACTGACCTGCTATTTAACACTGATCATATGTGTTAGAATTTGCTTGTAATATACATAACTTTTGCGAATTGTTTTTAAAATTACTTAACAGCATAATTTCGCAAGTTACATTATTTAGGTCATTATAAAAAAGCAAAATTTGCAATTGCAAAACAACAGCCGTCAATTTTGCTGATTTGCATTTTGTCTTCCACGTTTATTTGTTTCGATCACGTTTATGCAATAAGATATATAACATTAGCATTTTCCAATGATTTGATTTATTTCTTATGCTCTTAGTTATAAGAATTATGTATAAACCGTAACTAAAAATAAAAAGGGGGCATTACCTTAACTATTACAGTACAAAATTGGTGAATACATTTTTTGCAATTAACTTTGCGGTTCCCTAGTCCTTGCCTTTGAGTAGACATAGGATAACATATAATAAAAAAACTGTTTTTAATTATCAAATCATTACACTTGAGTGGAATTGTAATATCTTAGTGTCAGATATACCTTCCTACTATACTAAAAAGCTTAGCATTTGATAATGCCTACGCATCTACAGAAAATAATGAAATGAAAGCCACTGAATTAGCCCGACTCACGTGCTTTTTTGCAGTCTTGTATTAGATTTGTCACCAATGCAAGGCACCTTATGTACTGCATAAAAGAGGGAGAGGGGAAGAGAGAGCAGGAGAGAGAAAGGCAGACACACAGGTAACACAAACGGATCTATGCGGGATAATATAGATAAATTTTTTTATATTTTATTTACAAATGAAGTTCAGTTAACATTAATTAACAGCCGAATTTAATTGGATCTTACAAATAAATCTTATGCTACGTGTTAATAACAACAATTGGAAAGTATTCAAAGAAAATAAAAAAAATAAAAAAATTAAAACAACAAAATTCGTGAAAAAAAAGCGTATACACTTTTAGCACATAGGTACATCCACAACCGGCGTAAATCTCTCTTAGGGGTGAACCCATAAGCCAGCCGCAATTGGAAGCCGATTAAGATGTGACATCGGCAAAGCAGGCGTGTTTACGAGATTTGATATGATAGCTCTTAATAATTCTGATATTAAGATTAAAGTGTAGATATCATTTAGGTTTTTGCAAAGAGCTCTAAAAAGACTGAAAAGCTTGTAATTATATCTATATTGACTGAGCTTTAAAGTAAAGTTCCTATATTAACAAAGACGGACTTGTTATTAAAGTTATATATGGTACTATTTCGAGTAAGACCTAGGTCATTTAACTTGCCAGAGGGGTTGGAAAACATTTGAGATCAATATCGGGATGAAAAGACGTTTGTATTCGTTAAAATCCCCGGTTACATTTGGCAGGTTAAAGTTGTAAGCTGCTATAACAACATCCTTAGGATGTAGGGCAACAGATGTTTGTTTCGAAATAAATATGAAAACAATCAATATTTTAAAGATCAGCACACGCATTTCAGTATTGAGGCCGCGGACATTTTGGTATAAAAGATAACAATAACAACAAGATAACAATAAGTCAGCTAGTTTTATAGGTGTGGCGCAGTTTGTTATTAGACCCCGTATCGGTAGCACAACGATAGCACACTATTGTTATAAAAAAGTAAATTGACAGAGATGATAAAGAAAGATTGTGCATACTTTGCTTTTCGTGAGGAATAATTTCCTGCACAAATAATATTGCATTTTAAACGCAACTTACTACCTATCCTTTACAAGATATATGTAATCACATTCTTACATAACATTATTGCCTAACTTATACTATTAACTAAATCCCAAAAGTCTTCTCAGCTCCTTGCTGTGGACATAATTTCACCGATGCCCTATTCTGAGTACTACGCAGCCACCGCATTTATTTTCCGCCAAACCTCTACGCCATTCGATACGGCCTTCCATTATTAAGTGTAGGAATTCATATTTTTATCCACGCACCATGTGTCCAAAACATGCAGTTTTTCGTTTTTAATACGCTTTACGAACTCACACTCGGAGTTTATTCTTCTCAGGACTTCAACTTTGGATATACGATCTGCCCATGGTATATTTAAAATTCTACGGCAAATCCACATCTCAAAGGCTTCCAATCTGGTCATTTTACTGATTTTTAATATAAACGAAGGCGAAGGAATAAGCTTATTTCCCGGTTTGCTAGAATTTTCTGATATTTTGTTTACACTTATCAAGCCATTTCTATTCTTTACTTCTATTTCCACGTCGCCATCCTAGTCTTCGGGTAATATGGATCCAAGGTAAACTTGGAAACGCTTTCTACCTTTTGGTTATTAATTGATAGAGTGGTACTTGCGTATAGGGTTTTCGCTAGGCTTACGATCATAAATTTGCTTTCCCTGATATATAGGGTCAACTCAAAATTGTTACTTTGACCATTTACAACCCCCGTCTGCGGACACTGCATATTATCTGCCGCCATAGTTCATCGTTTGCATATTGGATCATAGCCGGCCCTTAATGCTTAATGTCGCTTGAAAGGCTTTTTGAAAAATTACCTCAGAGAAGACGTTAAGAAGAAGAGGGAGCAAAATGCACCTTTGGCGAATCCGTCTGTTTATAGGAATACAATTTTTCGTGACATCATTACCACGGACCTCTGCTGTCTTTAGTTAAAATTTTTGACGCAGCATACATCTTTTTGGTAAATACTACGACCTTTCAGGATGTCTATTAGTTTATCATGCTTTACAATTGTGGATTAGAACCTGACTGCAAACTAAAGATTCCCTGGTGCCCATGCTCTTCGTGAAACCCAACTCAGTACGGCGAAGCGATGGTTCGCATTTACCATAGAGTCTTTGCTGAATTATTCCTAGGAATATTTTGAAAATATGATTGATTAGAGATATCATGCTATACTCCTGACATCCCTTGCCATTGTTTTTCATTGATATTGTGATGAGTGGTGATTTTAACCAGTCATCAGGATAATCGACTCATCATTACCTTATTAATAGGTCTACGTCTTATTAATTAGTTTATGTAGGATATCTAGATTATTTATCAGTTTAATACTCTTTGCCGGTATTTCAACGTTACTCATAGTCTTGTTGTTTTATTCATTTTTTATAACTTTTCTTTACTCATCTTTTATAATGGATAGCCCCATAAACTTTTGATCATCTTTTGGATATCTACAGATCTCGTATCATTTCATGAATTAAAATATATGAAGTACTGGATTCACTTAATCCAAGCAGCTGAATACAACTGATTATTGAGCGTAATTAACGTGCTCAAATGAGAAGAGGGAATTTTGTGCTAAAACCTCGTAAAATTTAAAATTGTTGGAAAATGTTGTCAGCGAATTTTCATGTACGAGATCTCTAAGATTATCAACGAAAATATATATCTCGTCATCTATCGAATATTAGAAATCTTTCTTCATTCCTCTTCTCGTCCAATTTTAAAGCACATGATTTTTTTTCTTTTTAAAATAAAATAGTGTCTAAGCAAGTTAAGAGATGCATTGTATGAGTATGATGAAATGCACTACTGGTTGCACCAAATGACTTAACACTTGTGGTCCTGCAACAAGTGAATCAAAATCGAAAAAATAGCCCAAATATTAGAATAGCATTCTATCTTATCAGTTTGAAGATATTGTTAACGGAGTTATCTTTGCATCGCAAAAATAAAGCAACACTCATCTTATCATTAGCTTCTTCATATCTAATTCATGAATTACTTTTCCTGATGTTTTAATTTCGATCTCAATTACTGATTTCGTTCAAATGCCTGAATTGTATTGCCCTTGTTTCAAGCTTATATATGATGTGTGATATTGAAAAACGTGCACGTTTTCTAAGAGAGAGTGTAAGTAGCACTGTTGTATGTTAAATAAAAATATGTCTTTTTCATTCATAAGTACTATCTCTAAACTATACCGAGCGGACAAGTTGTCATAATAAGGCGTACATAACATCTTAGAGCATCTGCTAAAAAAAGTGCTATTAGCAGAAGAATTTTGGCTCCAGCTGTGCTGTTGTGGACAAGTTGCCCCTCCCCCACTATATCATATTCTGCATAGAAGATGAAAGAAAGCCACTACTATTGTCGAACGGTACATTAAACAAAAGTAACTCTTAAGATGTCTTTATATTATAATACTCTGATACTTTTTCAAACATCTAAGTTAGAAAGGTTACCGTACATCTAGCCAATTGTCGACCCGCCACTTGGTCACTCGAGGTCATGCTCGCACGGCGTTTTCAGATAGCTTCAGCTCGGATGTATATTTCAAGAAGCTAAATAATTTTAGAGAAAATTTCAAATCTGCTCCACCATCCGTTCTGTTAAATGTGCGATCTGTCATTACTAAGGACTATGTACGTGATTGCATAAATACTATTCAAGGACTATGCAAGACGAAAATAAAAACACTATATATAAATGCATGCAGCTTCCCAAGTTGAAATATTTTAAAATAAATCATATGCCCGCTTAGCACTGCAGTTTAGCTGTTAAAAAGCTGGCTATTGTCGAAACGCTTTAACACAAGTTTTTATCAAACGTTGGCCAGCGAGAAAGGTATAATTTTAAATAAAGTTTGGTTACCATTTAATAGGTAAATACGAGCAGTATGTTTAGTTTATAACATATTTACATTAAGAGTGAATGCAGTCATTTTGGGGCTTTTTGTGCTTTTACTTGAAATTACGCGAAAAACTAAAATAGTGCAAAAGTTAATCACCACAAAATCGAAATTTCAGCAAAATCGTGACCACCAAGACTATTTTCGCGGGTTTAAATCTGAAAGCGGTAGACATTACTTTGTTGGTAGTTATAGGGTCGTCTGTGATCGTAGTTATAGTGAGTGTTCAATCGGCAAAGACATAACACTTACAGATTGTGCACACCCTCTAACATGCGGCCGCTTCCCTATCTCTTTCATTTCCGTTTCTTTTTAACCGTCACACACAAATAGGATAAATCCACTCATTGAATAATCATATAATTAAAAAATTTCAATAAAATGACTTTCAAATCCGGGGGTTAATTTTCTTGATAATAATTCAATTGTAGTTCCGCATTGCTTTCTATTTATATGCTTTTATTTCCATAAAGTTAGAATTAGGTGTGTTTGCCTATGTTACGTTTAAAAGAAGTAGCAGTAATTAATTACTTGCTGCTTCTGAACAGTAATGCAAATTCTTGTGTTTCGATGAGAATTCATTGGGGGGAAAAATTCAAGAGAAAAATTACTGGAATCACACACTATTAAGGTAAAATTCCCACATCAGCCATCTCATGTAAAAAACTCACTCAGTCTGTTCATTTTTCACCGCATAAATATATCAAAATTTCAAATGAATAGCCATTACAATTGAGAACCTAATATCGCCATGAAGTTTTCCATGTTTCCTAGAAAGTATTTGGCAACACATAATTGTTGGTTTCAAACTTAATCTATTAAATTGATTTAAAAGTATTTGCCAATATTTTAAGCTCCTATTTATTGTACACAACTTTAAGAATCCTTATAGCAAACGAATAGCTACTGACAAAAATTGATTAAGGTTGCATTTGTTTCAATAGATCTTTGATGTGTATTTCCTAGAGTAGTGTAACAAAAAAATAATAAAACTTTTCTGGTGTTTGGCATATTGATCCACATTGTATATAATTCACATATTTCGTTTTGAAATCCAGAAAGGATCGAGATTTACGGTCTATGGCTTTTTCGTTTATTAGAAGTAAACTATAAAAAAATCATATATTTGCCATTTGATTTAAAATTTGAGGTTGTCGTTTTACCAATTGTAAATTTTATATATACGTAGATGAAAGCATCGTAACCATCTGGCAAGTACCCAAGTACCCTTCTACTTCGGTACATGTCAATCTCGCTTCAGAGCCGGTTTAAACATTAATAGGTCTGTACACATGTGGCAGTGAAATTATTATTAGGTGGATAATACTAAAACCTAGTACGGGTGGACATGCAGACAAATTCAATTAACTGAAATACAGTTAATAATAAAAAAATAAAAATATTATACTATGATAATACCGAGCAACCTATGACCCTCTGGTCACCGAGTAACCCATTTCATAACTTCAAATGACCGACTTTACTTCCGAAAATAAAGTATAATATACAAAAATTGTTTATAAAGCATAAACATGAAACAAACTGAAAATACTAACGATTATATTTTAGTACAATTATCATGGATCTTATATACATAAGTGTTTATTGTTTGATACCTTTGAAAGTTAGCATGTACGCATTTCTCCTGCATTTTCCAATAACACCTTTCGCTTTATTCCTTTGTACACAAGACGTCCTCCAATTACTACCATTCTTGCCACATAAATAGGCCTTGCAAGCTAGATTACGCAGAGAAAGATGAAATTTGATTTCGCTACAATTAAACGAAGACTCACAATTGGTAGCCTCGTATCTAACTTTGGGTATAATATCATGAATTATCGTATATACATGCCATTAAAGTTACATGCGGCATTTTTGAATATAAATGCCCTAGTATCCAATTTATTATAATCGTAAAATACTGAAGATGTGTCTACCTTTATGCAAACAAGTATTAAAAGCCAAGTGAATGAAGGCGGGGTGAAAGGTACCTGTCAAGTAGAACAGATTAGAAGCTGGTAGCTCTATATTAGCTATTAAAAAATAATGAAGAAGGGAAGTAGAGCCGCACCTTGATGGGTGTAGCGAGCAATTGTGAACAACCGACATATTTAACCGATGGCAAAAATTACACGTTATTGAGCAATTCGCAATATTAAATTAATTGCAATTGAAGTCACCCATAGCAATAACACTAGTGTATTTGATTAAAATGTCATTGACCGTGTGGTCATTTGGTGGATATATCTTAGGTTAATATACATTGTAGCTGATACATAAGTAATAAAAGGAAGCATTTATAATTGAGTTAAATGCTCTAGAAGCTTTGCACCCATAACAAAGGTTTAAAAAAAAGAAATTACTTCAATTTATTCTGCTGTTTGGCTATTTTGCTCCCAATCTATTTTTGAAGAACATTGTGGACGTGTTTTATGAGCTTAAATCGATTAGTCTTCACCGGATGAAAATATATATCTATTCACAGTAATTTAAAAATTTTAAAAAATGCAGACGGCTTTCTTCTTAAAACAATATGAGTTTCTTTAAATTTTCATAAGTGCATACATATATTCCATAATTTCATATACAAAATTCGAAGTACCATATTTTTTAACTATGAGAATTTGTATCCCTTTAACACAAACAAAAATCCATTTAAAGAAAGCATATAGGCTTGCATACATATAGTGTATGGTACCTTATAAGTGCATAAACACACATACTAAGTGGGTAAATATTTGGGCGCTGGAAAGTACACTTTTACTCGATATGGGTGATCGACACTTCATCCGGGCTGCTGCAGCGACTACTATCGCCGTCAGTTCGATATTTAATGGAATCTACAATTTCTACATCAATATCGCGTTCACGATTACAGTTAGATCCGACGTCTGCGTCGTTGTCATTGCCATTCTCGACAGAGGTACGGCAATCCGAATCAGCGTCGCAATCAGCTTCAGATTTATTGTCATTGTCATGACTATTGCTGTTGTCAGCCGCGGTGCAAGTTTGTGCCGCAATATCATTTTGGGACTGGGCGAAAAAATCGCGGGCTGCGAATTGACCGTATAAACGAGGCAACTGTTGAAGCATGTAATTAGCATTACACTTTGATATGTTTGGTTGGTTTTCTTTGCTCTCGCCAAAATCGTAATATTTAGCGTAATTCTGAAACTTGTTGGTTACTTCAGCTTCGACCGATGAAGTGAGATTTATAGCGTCCGAACATTGAGCTCGAGATGGTAAGCATTCAATGGTTTTTGAATCGAAAGACCTTGGTGTGGGTACAGTAAAAGCAGAGCCATGTCTGTGCTTGTTAGACAAAATGTTACCATGGTTGATCGACGATGTATTGGAAGTTTCGTCAGATCTTACAGAATTGCAACCATTATCAGCGTTAGTAAATGGCGAACCGTTTTCCTTCTTACGGTCATAAATGTGACCCGATACTCTTAAATCAATAAAAAAGTGCAGCGGATCGATGCCATATGGGGCATATAAAGAAGGATACCAGATAGGGGGAGGTGGGGGCAGAACTAAATCTTGAGAAAGAAAGGAAGCAGCTGGAGGTGTACTTTGAACCAATGTATCAACAGCACCACCCGCTGCTATGCTAACTTCGGTGGGTTCAATGGTATGATCATTTTCATTATTTTTAGCCAACGTTAAGGATGGCTTACAACTATTCTGATCCTTACTGTTTGAGCCTTGTTCGATTTTGCGATGTTTGTTCGCTAATTGTTGTAAATAAGGCTTATTGGTTGTTAACTCCAATGGTTTCTCATTTGTATTGGAGTCCATAGAAACATTTTTGGACTGCGTATTTGGTTTCTCAGATATAGTCATATCGTTTTCCCGGAAAAAAGAACGATGTTGCGACCAACTACGTTTTCTGGGACGTCTGACTAAAGCGGCTGTTTGCTGCAATTGTAAATTTCGAACGTTCTCTTGATTGCGAGCGGCAACAAGAGAACGCAGCATTTCACTGAAGAAATTGTTGGGTCCCATCGGCGCTGAATATAAATACGGAGGCGTGGCTGCCACTAAACGACTGACATAATCATGATTACGCATTTCATATATATTTGATTTACGAGAAGTGCTTATGGTTGCATTGCTACTACTATTAACATTCCTTGGGGATTTATGTTGTTGCTGTTGCTGTTGCTGTTTTTGTTGTTGCTGCTGTTGTTGTTGCTGTTGTTGTTGTTGCTGTTGTTGCTCTTGCTGTTCCTCAGACATCCCCACGATTTCTTTTTCTTTGATTATTTAGACAGCATCTGCAATTAAAACAAATGCAGATGTAAATACTTAAAATGTTTTTTTAAATGTGTGCTTTTATGTATGAATGACTTGGTGCATCAAGGTGGACCGCAAGCAACACTCAGACTAGTTTTCTCATATTTATACTACCCAGTTAATTATTAAAAAGATTAACAGTAGCATTGTTTGCTACTATTCTCAACTTGCTTAGCAAATCAATGTTACGTCTTTATTCTATTTAAAAAATCTTGTAGACATTGCCTGAAGTACTCTAGTGCAACTAAATGTACACTGAACAAATAAACACACATGAAAATACATTTCCGCAACAAAGCAACCACCTTTTTCCTATTTACTCCAATTCATAGACAATTTTATGTTTTTAATTATACTCAAGCTGTTCTTAACAAAAAGTAGGAGGTTTAAAATTTCATTAAGACGTTTTACAATGTAATGTAAACTTTGCGTTCAGAGTGAAGAACAAATAAACATATCGATGTACTAGATATGTGTATGTTTTGTAGGATATATGTATTGGTATAAAGCAAAACCAAGTAAATTTGTTTACAAAAGTTTCTCTGTGTGAGTTAGATAGATTAAATGATATTTGGGCCTTCGGAAAATGGTTTTAACAAAAAAATAAAAGAAAATATATTCCTCGAACATATTTCAACAAAAGAAGAAACTTGCACAACTTATGTTTATATTATAAACAAATTAGTTTTAAGAGAATTAGCATTCACCTTAACAAAGCAAACATGGCAAAGCCATCGCTCCTTACTTATTTAATTATTTCTTCGGCTAACGAAAGGCACTCATAAACGAAACACAAGTGAGCTTAAAGTTACTTATCTTGTAATCTAGATTTATAATAATATCTAATTCGGAAATAATAATGACAAGCAGCAAGCTTATAGGTATTTATATTGTACATTCGTAACTATTTATGTCTTTTTATTTCGATTCGGGTAATAGAATCAGAAAAAAAAAAATCATAATAATCTACAAAGTTTTTACAAGTAATGTCAAAGGAATTAAAATGTTCAAAGCGCGAACGATGGAATGGTAAACTAATCGGGATAAGATGCCAAGACACACGCTGTGTCAATTGTTTTTGTGACGGATCCATAGAAATTAATATCAAAATCATAGTGCTATAGCTCTATAGTGCTATAGCTCTATGTCGATCAGAGAATGAACAATGCTCTCACAGCAATTAATGAGGATCTAAGAAAGTCACTAAGCCATTGTAAATTTCTGATTTGGAAAACACTATAATAGAGAAAATATTATACATCTTAATTAAATAATTGTAGTCTGCCTGTGCAACGGCACTTTTAGAATAAGCTTGTTCAAAAAATCGTGCAAACATATCAGTTGCAACTCGAGGATCCGTTCAGTCATCTCCGTTAATTTGTGACGGATATCGCTTAGTTTTTCTCTTGGCATTCCCGAATGCATTAAAACTTTTCGGGTTCCTTGTAAAGTTAATACACATTCGTTGAAAGTAGTAAGATATTCCGATAATTACCATGAATTTATTTTTCTCAATGCTGTAGGATGACAAGTCAGTTCGAGAATCGCTGGCTTAAAATTTTTTAATTTTTTTTCTCCGATTCCTTATTTGCTGTAATTTCTTTTTAACCTACAGCGAATTGTAATTTCAATCACATTATTATTCCGGAATTGGCCAATATGCCCGCCCTAAATACTACACGTTGAGCTGGGTGATAACTGTCAGGAGTAACGATGAAGCTAGAGCGAAGAATTGTTAATTCAGAATAAATGCAAAATACTAGGTCTAACAATCTTGTTTAAAGATTGTAGACTATAGTCCATTGAGTGAGGCACAACTCACCAATACCTCGAAAAAAGCAGTCGTAATTAGCCGCCGAACATAGTGAAATAAGGCGTTGAACACACAGTTCCCAAAAAACATTGGCTTAATTAAAATACACAACTATAACTATAATATCCTTTCACTTAAGAGGTCTAAAAAGCAGTAGTGAAGCATAAGATGGTGCAGATACAACGATATTTCAGAAGCCGGGGAATATAATAGGTGCTTGCATTAATTTTGGGGAATACAAGTGTATATAGCGGTTAAATTCAATATTTTCGATCTTTCTCTAAAATAACCGTTTTCAATTTACTATTATATTATTGAGATATTCAGTGTATGCAGACGCTAAACATAGAATGGTTAAAATTTTATTGTCGACATTCATGACGTTTGATGTTTGATTTGAACAAATCTGGTACCGAAGCCCATCAAACACTTTTAGAAGATTATGGCGACGCTGCTCAATCATATCCCATTTGTTGGTTTTCGTTTCAACGGTTTAAAAGTAGTGACACGAACTTGCTGAAAATGCCATTTTTTGCCAAGGGTTGCAAGGTTTGTCAAAGATGCACTGTTGCAACTCGAATGGGAAGTTCTGCCGCAGCCAGCGTACTTACCAGACATACCGCCTTCTGATTACCACTTGTTCAGAGCTTGGCTGGCACGCGCTTCCCCAAAATTTAAGAAGAGCGAAAATGGGTCGGTGTTTGGAAGGTTTCCAAACCACTATGGGTTTTTTCGACATGACGTCGTCATGTTGCCAGAAAGATGGTAAAATTTTATAGAAAACGATAGAAAATATTTTGATAATAAACTCTTTTTTGAAATAAAAATTTCTCAATATTAATGCAAGCATCCAACATATACATATAACAATAACTATCAGCTAATTTTATGCAAACGCATAAAAAATCTACATCAGAAGTGCTATTAAGTGGAACGACATTCGATGCGATTAAGACATGTACTGCCGTAAGTACATTCCTATTCTTTCTATTCAATCTATCGAATTTGTATATCTGAGAGGATCCACAAAGAAACTCATTATTGCGAATGCAAGGTTTCAACCATGCTTGCGTTAACGCTATCTTTTCGTATTCGAAATTCAGGCTTTGAAAAAACTGTACGAGGTTTAGATCCCTCTTATGTTTTGATAATAAGTCAAAAAGGTATAAAACCTCTTTAGTTTTTTCATAGAGAATCAATAATACAGAATTCATCTTAAGCACACTAAATTTATTCAGATTTAAGAAGGTTTACTTTGATCTGAGGAAACTCTTAATGATGTCGACAGACATATTGGACGACAATCTAGAAAAAAATAGAGACTATCTAGGTGGGACTACGACTAGTTTACAGCTATTATTGGCCACGGGAATAGGTTAAATAGTTATCATTAACAACGATGAAGGAGTCATAACATTTCGAAGAATTTTATCAATGGTGAAAGAAGAAGCCTTCTTGTGTTTAGTAGAAACATTCGATCTTTTTCGATAGGAGCTAGCATCTCTGCTACCTCAGCATAGCTGATAATCATAGTACTATTAACCTTTTCAGTTCTAGCATTGGCAGAGTCTCACATTCTTTATATCGAAAGATTGCCAGGCTTCAATGATACCATTCACGGATCAGAGGAGGAAAAATCTAACAGGTCAATCGAGGCAACACTTGGGTTTAATCCAAACGAAGAGGTAGCAACAGTATTAGAAAGAATATGAGCGCTATCAAAAGCCGATAATTGAATTCGTACAACGGAGAGAGCTTGACCGGAGAGAGTTTGATTAGAACGCGAAAAACTGCAGGCCACGTTGCAAATGCTTGTTATACCTGTTTCCAATTACGACATAGCATATTTATCGTAAGGTTAAGGCGATAAAGTTTTTAATGATTGGTGCATATTCCCAGTTTGCAAAATAGTAATAATGTTTCTAATACGCTTTTAGGGTTGTCCGCCTTTGTTTTCGTTAATTTTTCAAGCGATTACTTGGAATCTGGGTTGAAAATTATTTTTTTGCTACACGACATTTGTAAAGCACCTATTCAATTTTCATGCAGAAAATTAGCACAATCTTCATCATGCACGATAAAAACGTCGGAAAAGCTTCGTCTTAGTTTACGCGCTCCGTAGAATATATATTAGGTTTCTATTTCCGACCACCTATATTAAAATATAAATTTTATAAAAAATATATAATACTATAATAATATAATATGTAATCTAAACTTTTGCGAAAATTTTAAATTGACTATAAAATCCCGCAATACCGATTTTTTATTACATTTATCTCCCATTGCATACATATACACCTAAACACACGAATACTACTAATTGTTTATAGCGTTTAATCAGAGAGAGTTAAATTCATAGAAACCATAAGAATCTTCAAAATAAGAATTAGTAAAATCCCAGACACTTTTGGTGCTTCTGTTCTTAATAATAGTAGCGCTGTTAATTAGCAGTCATTTAATTGCTTGCTCTTTCATTCTCGCCATTTGTATAGGCAAACAATCTATTAGAATGTTATAGTGTATCAAACGTTTATAAAGCAGAAGTATAGAGAGTTTTGTGCTTATAAGCGAATAAGCGCAATAATATATAAGCGTACGACACAAGGAACGGGAAGCCAGTATATAGTTTAACTTTTCACAGTTCGTAGCAGTGCTCGCTGCAGTCTTTGTACTTTACAGGAAAATTTGTTCGAAAAATTTCGATCTTCGTTAGGAAATAACCCATGTCCGTCAGTGTACGAAATAAGGTATCTAATTGCAAGATTATTGTCTATTGAGTTTCTTCATTTACAATTCGACAGCGAACTGAACTGTGAAGAAAATGACGATATGTTTTTAGATTGGGCAACGGATTGGCGAGAAATAATACCAGACGACCTGCAAGTGACACATAAAGAAGCGCTCCTGGACGTATACCCATTACATGCACCCATTAGAAGCAGAAAACCAATTAAGTACTCCAAAAATCGATAAATATATGTAGAAGAAAACGACTTCGGTATTGATTATGATGACAAAGCACAAATGAAGGCACATCGGCTCTATCTACAGCGAAGCAACCGACAGGACAGACAAAGGTACTTTTTAGGGCATACCATATAAGCAGATTTCTTGAAAAAAGTACGCTGAAATATATTGAACTTCATGACCAAGCAAGATTTTACGGGGAAACTGTCCCAAACTTGCATGCAACACAAAAATTACAGCGCAGAAGCCCTATATATACAAAGCTTCAAAGATCAAATTTTTGAATTATATCAGTATTAAGATAAAATGTACCTAGTAAAATACGTCGAAATAAATATAAATTAATTATACGGAAGCTAATTTTTGATAAGAAAAAACATAGGACTGATTTACCACAGACGATGGCTGCAGTGAGCATAGGCACAACATACTGTACTTTACCTTCAGAGTTTTGTTGTACAAAAATTCGTAATTCTTGGCGCGACAATAGAGTATAGTAATCGGAAAAATTAAAAAAAAGGTCGAATTGCATAACAACAGCATAATATGAATAGACGCCGTCTACAATAAATTATGTGTGATATGGCAAATTATACTATGTCAAATATATATGTAAACAAACAAAATTAATAAATATATAAATAAAATAAGCCAACTTTATAAAGACAAATATAATGAACTACAACATACTTCTTTTTTAATAATAAAAAATTTCTTCATATATTTTAATAATTTCCATTTGGCGAACATAAATTTTAGAATTCTTCAATTCTTCAAAATAAACGACGAAAAGAAAACGAATTATATTTGCTATGTACATAGCTGCTGTTTCATCTTTTTTCGTAGATACACGCGTATATGTATGCCGTATTCGATTAAAAACACAGCATCTGCTTTGCAAACCTATGAGAGAATGCGTCGTCATATCAAGAAACTATTAACAGAATCAACAGCCACACAAATAATGAGAATGAAAAAGCAAGAATACAGATGGCTTTTAATTAACACCAGTTATTGATAGGTAAAAAAAAAGTCCTCAAGAATCTCCTAATCGTAATTTTGAACAATGTGTTGTGACATGTATGTACTTCGTCGTCTCTGATCTCTACGTACGAAGTTCGCTTGAAAAATCTCATTTTTTCCCTTCTCTATACATGCATTAATGCATAGAGCGAAAGACTTGATATAAGCTTGAATGTGAAAATAGGCGAAAGTTACGAAGTAACTTCCAATCCTACGCAGAGTCTAGGCTTTAACACCCTCCTGCAACAACATTATTGTCGTAATTGCTCCAATTTTCGCCGCCTGGCATCAATCTTTTCGAAAGTGCGTTAATTTCGCTTCATTTTGGCAGCAGGTGGCTCAGCCCGTGAGATTTTAACTGTTCAACTCATGTGATATGCAAACATGAAATTTCTTTTAGTGCCCATCCTAACACAAAATTGTTAAAACTGATGTTCAGATATGCAGTATTTTTATACCATATAATCGGGTTATCTTCGTAAATTTTTGAAGTATTCCATCATCTGAAGACTAGTGCAAGTTTAACGACGAAATTTCCAAATCGCAAAAGAGAAAGCCATACGTATTCTACTGATTTTGATGATATTTACCATAAAAATCCTTCATTTTTTATGTCTGCGGGACGTTATCGCCCTCGTTAAAGTATTTTTGTAAGGTAAAAGAGGTGTTCAAAATATTGTACCCTCTTTAAACATGTTGCGATATTTTTTTGAGGGTTCGTGATGTGTGGTTTCTCTTCGCGTCGCCTATTACTTTCAGCCTTATCTGCACTTACGTAACCTATCATATCTATCCATTTATACATACGTAATGGATTCATGCAACCAGGTCAATTTTAAAAGTATATAAACGCTTTGCAAAAGGTTTGAGATTTTGGTTAATTTTTACAAAGCTCCACTTGCTTAGACCCAGGCCGTAACAATAATAACATGGTGACAAAAATGTGGTAGTAGCTTTTTTAAATTGCAGTACGTGATGCATCAACTTAAAAGAATTCTTTTATCTCAAGGATGAATATCGCTAGCGTTTTAGAAGAAATTATATACTTGCAAAAATATAATAAAGTAGAAAATATGTTTGCCTGTAAACGGGCCTTGTCTGATTAGCACAAACTAGTTATTGAATAAATTTACGTAACAAATGCATTCAACTGAGTTTTTTTACCTTTTTAAGAATTTTCTAATAAAATCTAATTTATATTCGACTACAGATATAGCAAAATTTTAGTAGCAATTATTTCACCTTAATCTTAGTTACTTATTAATCTACATTTCATATTAATTCACTTGAATATGAGAAAATTGCATGTTTATTTTATACATCGCTTGTAGTGCATATTATATTAAGTTTGTGCAGATGTATACAACGTCCAGGAGGGTTTGACTTCTTTTATATCCGTTGATTCAAAATGTGGTTCAGAATCGTTCTTAGCTCGTCCGTCTGGTTGCCTGCCCGTCTGTGACTTGTCTACGCATTCTCGCATGCAATTTGGCACGGCCACCTATTTTAGCATAAGGACGAGCGTTATTGAAAATGGTTCAGATCGGAAGATTTTTTCGATCATTTCCCATATGATGCCTTATTTTGAAAAGTTATTACATGAATAATTGTGTTAACCGAAGTGCGGTACGATTTTAAGGGCTATAATGTTATCACTTACTTTGATATAGATCTGCGAAATGTGACTTTTATATTTTACATTTATATTTTTGTTTAAAATAGGATTTCGAATTCATTTAGATGTACCCATTATGCATGCAATGCGTACCACGACTTTAACAGTCTGTTCTGCTCGCCTATACTGTTTACCTTTAGAATTCTTATGGGCCCTCTCATTTTCTTGATCCACAGCGCCATATTGTATCTCACCTTACGTTAGTCAAATACTTGCTGACCGGCTCCACAGATTATCACAAAATGCGATGGAACGTTTCGGTTCTTCCTTCGCCACATCTGCATAAATCGGTATCAGAGGCACCTATATATTTCTGATAATACTTGAGGGAGTTATGACCTACGTAGAAACTGGTGATCAACTCCTCCGTGATGTCCACTACGATTCCAGCCTTTTGATATAGGTCCAAGCTCTACCCATACTTGCGACTTTCGCTTTTCTTGGAACACTCGCGGGTTGTTGCCGATGGATTGTTAAATCTATAACAGTATCTATAATAGCCAAAATGTTGTAACTTAAAATTTACAATAGAAACTGGCACCTATATGAAGTTTCAATGAAAAATTACAGTAAGCAAAAGCATGTAACATAATACCCATATGAGATATTAGTGCAAGACCTGAAGCAAATATTTTTTAAAAGTCCACTATAAAACCAATGTTCGGATCAACCAATCGAAGAATTTTCCATTTCCTATATAATGATTTATGGGGATGTGTGTAAACACTTTGCACTCTGGCGAATGTAACTTTTTTTTCTATTCGAAATATAGCATCTGCAAATTATTTGATAACTGAATGCGTAACTTCTTAGTGTTAAGAAAAACTTTACCTTCAGTTATTCATTTATTATCATAACTTACGCGCTTTCTCCGAATTGGTTGATATGGCGCCCAATGGTTGAGGCAGTGGGACAAGTTGCCCAACCAGAAAGGTTAGTCACTTCCGGTGAAAGTGGCAACTACACGCAAATTAATTAATATATTATGAAGCATGTGATAATTATTCCAACCCGTTTAAAACAAGAAAATAGTTGATGCGTATCAAACGTAACCTTGTTTTCTAAATGGACTTCAAAAGAAGACGTAGTAACGAAAGATATATGTTCTAATGTGTTGACGCAATAGTGAACAAAATAGAAGCGAGGACACATTAAGGCACGAAAGCTAAGGCTTTTGACACACGTGATGAAAAATGCGAAAGATTTACTTTGTTGAAGACTAAGTACGGTGGGAGAATCTCTTGATGAGTAATAATGCACTGCAGAGAGGGTTTGTAATTGAACCAGGAGTGATTTTACCTACTTGCGGACTATAGGTTGTACTTCTAATATAATAAAATTGTAAAGTGCACTAAGTTGTGTCTATATAATTTACATCGTGAATGAATTGCTATCCGCCCGAAATACATACTTTTATCCTCGCCCTTCAAAAATTTATTCCATTTAATCATAACTCCTAATTTAATAAAACGTTAACTGGCTCTATGTGTGTTATTGCAACTTGAACGTCGTGTTGTTGTTTTTTCATTCCATTGACATAATATATTGTACGAAGAATTTTTGGCATCCGAATTTTTGACGAATTTTCCCTAACAAATACGCTGTTTGCAAGCCCCAGCCGTTGTTGTTTTTTTAAAATTGTTATAATTTTCTCCTTTTTTTTAATATTTTGCTACTGCACGTATATATGCTTATTTATTTGTACGTATATACAACCAGTAAATACGAGTTAAAAATGTTCGGCAAAAGTTTAAATTAGATTATGCTAATTAAGCCAAACCAACCTTGTAGGCTTGTCACATGCGTAGGCAGGCGTTTAACGTTTTAAATAAGCGCCTCTGCAGGGAAGGGGCTGCCTTTGCTACGCTTAAAGTACCTTTGTTAAAAGTTTATACTATTCGTTGTATACTTGATCAAGGTAGTTCGAATTCTTTAATAGTGACGAATACTTGTCCATATTCAAATATAATACACTGCAGGATTGCATAAGAATAGTTAATATTGATTAAGCATTCGCTAACCGAGAATAAAATTAAGCGAGAACTGAAAACTACACAAGCATACACTAAACACGCACGCATACATACGCTCATATGCATATATTTCTCTTATGATTTTGTGTACTTTCATACAATTCCGTTTTCGATAAGCTATTGCTGGTTTAAAGATGTATATATATATGATGGATGGATGGATACATATATATTCGCACACTTTCTAAATCTTGTTATTTTTTCTTTCTTCAGTCGCAATTTATTTGCATTTCAAGCCAACTTCCTAGTTTTCATGTCTTATCCCGCATAAAGTTTTATTGCTTACGAACGCTAACGTATAAAAATATGTGCATTTTTACATACATTCTGGCTATGTTCGTTTACTTCTGTAAATTATGCGCCAACTTTTCTAACAAATTGTTTTCTTTTATTTTCTTCTCATTAGTGCAGATATAAATATTAAAACCAATTCAAAAAGTTTTAAGCTCTTTTCTTTGTTTATTTTCCTTACAAACGAAATCCATCTTTAAACCAGCAATAGCTTATCGAAAACGAAATTATACAAAAGTGCACAAAATTATGAGAGATATGAGATAAAAAAATGTTGACATCTTCTTAACAGGCTCAAATTTAAGGAAATAGTTAGGTGGTTTTGTAGCCATTATTCCCAGAACCTTAAAATGTTCAACACGATTACATTTGTTCACTTAAATTTAGATAGAGCGTGTGTATCGTTTGAAAGGTGTATCGATTTTAATAAAGTTCACAAAAAAATGAGCGCTGTAGAATTCGTTATTATATTTTTCAATTTTTACAATACATCGGTTGTGCTACACATACATACGCTTAGGAAAAGCAGAAGACTTTTGTTCTGACACTTGACAGCACGTTAAATTTTGGTTCTACTTAGAAATACTTAGGATGCTCATTTCACATAGCAATGCCATATGCCTTGGCAAGACATTCAATAACAGCGTGTTGCCGAAATATGCCTCCAGTTGCTGAATTTTCAATGAACAATAAACAAATGACACTAACAATAATAATTCTTAAAAGTAAATAAATAATTAAAAATGACATAAAGGGGGGTTATGGGCAATGCAAAATTAAAATCATTCATGTTTGGCGTCACTTAGCTTACACCAAAGCAGCGCTGCCAACATGTAACAAAATGGTACTGTGTTGAATAATTTTCATATTAACTGCAGAATATACCCAGAGTATACACGAGCGGTTCAAGCTTTTCTTGAAATATGTTCTTTTAAAATGACATCATTTTCACTATTTTTATTCTTTTTAGCTTGTCGCAATACCTCTGGATAACGTTCCCTAATGAATTGGTGTATTTTCGATAAGTTATTGTAAACATTATTTATAAACAAAGACAGGATTACTTCTTTATGAGTCAAAAATTCATTTTTTTATCCAAACGCTCGCTAACTACATAACTAACTAAGATCAATATTTTTAGGATTCTCTTAGGAATTCACTATCGATAGGCGTGCAGATTAAAGGATATTTTTTTTCAAATTGTCATAACCCACACTGTATGCCTTGAAACTCTTCTCCATTTTTTCATTCCATCACTATTTGTTGGCCCTATTTTTTAAAAATCATGTTTTTTATTTTGGATACTTAAACGTATGCCTAATAACTTCTTCGAATATATTACCTTTCCTTCCATTCGAAAAAATTTGCCGAAATCGCGTTAGTGGTGTTGCCATTTAATACCAGCGCATTTACCAAACACCTGCCAAAAAATTTAAGCTAATTACAATTACTAAGTATATTAGGGAGACTTTCATTAGAAGAAAAAGTGAGCAGTTAAAGCTTGTATAATTGTAGCAGATTGACATTCTCCATCCAAGGAAAAGCGTCCAAAGCTAAAAATTTAAAAATAAATGATTTGATATATTCTTTCCACTTTTTCCAAGCTGAGCAATTTCATTCAAGCTATCAAAGCATGAACTTATCCGCAATTCTTACTTCTATGCAATACCATTCTTAACGTCCTTGATATTGTCGAAACAAAAATACCGAGCTAGGTTTTGCCAACACTAACTCGTTTAACAAAAATATTAAAATTGTTTACTTTCTAATTTGTTCTCTGCTGGTTAGGTTTAATAAAATGTGTCACAAGATAAAAATTGGAAGTCTTTTTTACCATGGTCTCGCCTTGTGTGCTCTTATTCCAGGTATTAACATCTTCGCGTTTGAGCTATTCTGTAAGACTAAAGCCATCCTACTGACTATTGAAGAATATGTTAATGTCTATTATCTCTCGCTATTTAAAATATTGTTAATACATCCATCATAGGTTTGATGTTCAGTTTCCTCTTCCACAGATTTACAAAACTTTTGGTCAAACATACCTCTTCATAGACAATGATGCCTAAAAAATTTAAAGCTGTGTGACGCTTTTCATAAGAATGGATACTCTGCTCAAGCACGCTATTGGGATTTTATTTGTGATAGGAATTAGGTAAATCATCGATTAAAACCAGTGTTAATCAGAAGAAATCATGCTGGGTAAATACAACAGAGAGAGTAGGGCACTCCACTTTAGTGCTTCTAATTATTCCTAATTTTGACCAGCCGAATATCGTCGCATTGAAAACTCACGATGTTTTGAATGAATTCCAACAGTTATTCTTAGCGTTTGCGTTCCCTAGTCTTTTATTTTTGATTCACTATGTTTGCATTGGCTCCGTGGTGCCGTAACTACTGAAAGTTGGCATTTCCCAGTGCCCTACAGAATAATTTGCCTTATTTTGTCTTCATATTACTATAATAATTTCACGATTTATTTTTGGCAGTGGTACAGTGTTTTTACACCACTTGACGTAAGGTAGCACTTTTCTCTCTACAAACTTAAAGGAAAATAAGTGAAAACACTATAGTCGAGCAAAGAAGATCAGTACATACCCTGCACCAAGTTGCCTAATACACTCATTTATTTTTGTGATAAAATAACGATAACCGAAATTAAGGTAGCCCAACAAGATAGCCCACATATTTTAAGTTTCTTGTCTTTGCTAAAAATGTCTTTCTCAAGTTGCGGTTTAGCTCGAAGTAAAAACCAAAGAAAAGTAATATTAAAATTTTAAAAATTAGGAAGCAAGCACATACAAAACAAATTATCACTTTAATTGCGATCATAAAACTGAAGAAGCTAACTTATCGCTGCCAAATGTCGTGCACACAGAAACTTAAAAAAAAATCAATGCATTTTCTTTCCTTTTTTTATTAAGTGAGTGTCTTCAATACACTATATACTGTCAACAATGAATTACGCCATGGTTCCACCGAAGAAAACCCCTTACAGATTTCAAGTTTTATCGAGTTTCTGTTCCTAATTAGGAAACTAAACAAACTGGTGATTTTCTACCATTGCCCGTAATTAACGCTTCTTTAATTGATGAAAAATTTATTTTTATTAATTGGGATTGACTCTATTTCGCCTTTATAAGACGGAAGCTAATTAGCTCTTGCCCAGAAAACTCGCGCTACAGAAAAAATTTCAAAACCAAAATCCCTTTCAATCTTGTGCCAAATCTAATCGAAATTTCATGAAACGTTAAGCTCGGTGAAAGGCGTAATATACGCCCCGTGTCTAAATCATGTGCCTGAAGCCGAAATAATACCTGAGACGAAATTCCAAGCCGTAATCGACGTCTATAAATCCACCAAGCCAAACCCTGAACAAAATAGTTATTACTTTTGACGGGTGTCGTCTACTGTCTAGTCAGGATATTGCTGGGTACAAATATAAAGTTGAGTACTACATGTCAAACCCTATAAGATGCAAAAATTGTTAGGGGATTGAGCACACAACAAAAAGCAAGTACATGCGAACTGCGGATTACATCTTCATAACTCCAAAACATGTTTTTGCAGCTTCTGTATCAATTGCAACGATCGTCACTCGCCTTTAGATAAAAACTGTCGTAGATATTAAATCAAAAAATTTTAAATAAAAATTAAAACTCATTGCTGTAGCATAACGGAAGCTCGTCGCAGGTATCAAGAACTGAACCCTTTGTCTTCCAGCAGAGTCACTACATTTGCTGCGAATATTTCCCAAGCTTCACAAAAAAAGCAATAAACTTCAAATGGCAGTAGAAGAGCTGAAGAAACCAAGTGTAGCTTAATCTTAAAAACATCAAATACCAATCAACTGAATACCAAAGGAACGACTGTTTCCAGTACCAATTAGTTTCTCAACCAATCAATCAAATCAAGGCACTCATCAAACCATCAACTTTAAGATATAATCTTTCTCTATCAACTTTAAAACATAATTTTCTTCCGACAACTTTAAAATACAATTATCGTCTGTCTAGTCTAAGTTCATCCAGAAAAATACAAAATATCAAAAAGAACAAATACTGTTTTGATTTCTTACTGGATAAATTAAAGGAAAGTTTTACTAAACTAAAGAAACCTAAGCCTTAGCAGCATCTCTCGTTGTGATGCTTATACGTCAACTTATTCGCCATACCCAGCATGATAATACAAGCGTAAAAAGATTTTAAAATATTACAATGGAACGTCAAAGGATTCATTAACACTTTCAATGAATTACAAACGCTAATAAGATATGCCAAGCTTAGCATTATATCTCTTAAAGAAACCCATTGCGGGTTTCCTTTAAAGTAATTCCACCAAGTTCATATATTAGACGCTTTGAAAGCTGGTAGTTGTATTAAATCCAACACTCCTCATAGACGCAGTTTAATCCCTAATATATAAACTATCGTCGTGGGAGTAACGTTGGAAAAAAATTTTTTTTTTATTTTATCTTGGTTTCTTGAATTTGAAAATATAATCACAAAGCAACGAGTTGAATTTAAGGCAGGCAGAATTTGTATTGATGTTCTACTACACATTGGTTTTTTTAACAATGAAAACAATTTCAATCCACTTTGAAAAGCCTTTGACAGAGCCTATATGTTATCTTAAACATTTTGAAATCATAAAGTAAATGGAATTCCACAAGGATCTCCTCTATGTCTCAAACCTTTCTCAAGTTGCATGCAATGAAATACGTAACATTCTTCGCTGTGTTCCGAAAATGAAACATTGCGTATATGCTGATGATGTCTTCATTTTAACAAAAGAAAAATATAACTAGATAAACATCAATATACTGGAAAAAGATTTGAAACACGAATGTAGATAGCATAGGATGGAAAATCGACATATGCAGATAAGCAATTCATCAGTTCAAAATATGTAAGCACTCGACGTTTTGGGGTTTACGTTCTCCAATAAAGAATTCCATTCACACTAGGATAAACTTCATACGCTCCATTGCTTGGAAAAGCTTTGTTCACGAAAGCACTATTGCTTGCTTTAGCAAAATGCTCATTTTGAGTAACTTGGCTATAGCTTAATAAGGCAACAGCAACAACAGTAACAACAGCAAGTCGAAGATAAATATTTTGAAACTAGCTTAGCGTCAAGTGGTTAGTGCTAGAGTGTGCGAGTTAACAGACAAAATTATCTCGAAACTGTTCAATTCTGCCAATTCAATACTCGATAAAGAAACTAAAAGAGCTATTATTGCCCAAAGACGAGATATCAATCCATATATAGATGCTGCAAAAGAAATGACTATTCTGCTAAACGTGTCCCAAAAATGTAGAGGCAAACCACTGGCTTTAACTATGGTGATATTTCACTCTAAGCATATAAAAAAGAATGTACGCCAAGCCGGGTCCCCAAAGTTAATTCCAGCGGAAACTAACTTTTTTGAAAAAAAATGGTTGGCATACTATTTTTACAAATGCTTCGAAAAGTGATAAACATTTACCTGCCTATGCAGTAATAGACACCACCGGTCAAGTCCAAATTAATCATATTCTGCACGAAAGTGAAAAACAGATATTTTGTCGGTCATAAACGTTATTCGTAACCCCTTAAGTTTCAACAGGAACACCATTAACAAAGTCAGAAATACCATTGCCATATACCAAAATAAAATTAAAATATTTTGGGTACAAAGTCATATTGATATTTTAGAAAATTAGCGAGCAGCCCTAACGCTCAAATCCGCAGCTTCCGCGCTTTTAATTGGAGACCACATAATGGAAAAATTTGACCTTGGAAATTATATTACGGAACACTTTACGTAAAACTTTACCACACTACCCGCATATTAATCCTAACCTCGTTTCACCTCTATATCGAATCAACGTAAGGTATAGCAAGATCAAAACATTTGCAAGAATTCGACTTCCGTATATTATTGCAACACATCAATGGATTCTTAAGAAATCTACTCCCCAGATCTTCGATTATGGAAAAAAACTTACGGTCAAAAATAGGCTTTCTGAATGCCAAGGCTTTTCTAAAATTCGTAAGTTAGTTTTCGACGCAAATAACCCTATGGACGTGTTTACTTTTAGTGAAGTAATTTTGGATTTTACTTTTTTTATCTTATTGATTTTTAGCTTTATACGCGTTTAAAGTGTAATTAATTAAAAAAGTGTTCAAATTAATTGAATTACTTGAACTTGAGTTGAACTTTTTGTCGTGAAATGCTCTGGTTAACACGTACATTTCTTGTTTTTTTTTTTGCCTGTTTACAGTTTTTCTCTTGACTTGCTCTTGGTTTGCTGTGTCTTTAACAATGTGAAGTTTTGCTAATTTGAGAGATCATTTTTGTGAAACAATATTTTTGTTTTTTTTTTTTTCACAATCTCGATCTTCCTTGTTATTTATTGACATGGAGTGTTTTTTTACATCATGTCGAACAAAAACAGGCCCGTATCTGAACGATTCATTACCTGTTGTTTTTGCGATCGTCTCCTCATACGAAGTGTGAAGGTATCAATAGCTGTGCTGCAGATGCATTCCTAGATCATTCGGAAGGATTACATTGGTCATGTCCCGACTGTAGGAAGCTGTTCACGGTTTTCTCAACGAAGCAACAACATCGTGACTTTGAGTGGAAAGGCGAAAAAATCAAGCCAATATTCGATGAGAGTTCCTTTCTAGAGCACTCAGCTTCTCCGCCAGCCTGTAAATTACCAACTCGTAATATAACGTGTGGTACTTCAACCCCACCTTCGCCCAAATTTGATTCGACGACTTATGCGAGTGCTAATAAAAAATTACAAATAAGCCGGGAAGCCCACCCCGTTTCAGGTATGCTGAAGTGGCAAGGATATCTTCTCCCCAAATGTGCCATTTCCCAAAAAATATTAATAAAAATAACAAATCCGCCTCTCCCCCTGGCTGTTTGGTAGTGTCTGCTAGCCACCATGCTAGGAATGCCGCATAAGCAGCGCCGTCACCCCGTCTACATTCTCGCCAAATAAAACCTGGAAATCCCATTGTTTCTAGTAGGGATGTCGTCTGCTGGTCGGCTGTACCCCCCAGAAAGGCAATATTCGTGTCAAGGCTGACGCTTGGCACCTCTGGGGATAACATAAAAAGTTAAATTGGCTGCAAAAGTCCCATCCGACAGTTTGAAGCGTGTAAGCAATTTCTAATTTGGCTCCATCTCAACCTGGAGCTATCTCATCTGTTGCAGTAATAGTTCCGACATGGAAATTTTGCTAAATAAACCATTGTGGGCAGTTAGATCCTTAATTGAGGAATTCATTTCTCGGGATCGACTCCGTAATACTAATACGATTGCTCCTTCAGCATCAAAAAATAAACATTTCTGCAGGTCCAGTGACCCTTATTTACAAAAATGTATAAATTCAAAAATTAGCTCTACTTTCCTAAATTCAGTGAGCACAGAATTTTCCCGTTTGCCATTCACTACAACTTGGTTTAGGTATATTCGTCGGATATTTTTCAGAATTCTTTCCACGATATCAGAAAGGTTCGATTGAACCACTTTGATGCTTAATTGCCATATCTGCTGCTGTCCCGCCCTGTTCATTTGAATTCCCTACACCTTCCGAAGTGGAGTTTATAGCCATTCGGGCGAAAATCGGCACTAAACAATTATGTGTAACTCGCTCTTATATTCCCCTAAATGCGGATATCTCTATTTATAAAAAATGTGGTATCCTCATTTGTAACGTGGCCGAGATGTCTAAACCTACTATTATAGTCATAGCGTTGTGGGGCTTCAATATGCCATAAGTTACTTGGTGATAGCGTGATAATTCTGACTGCATGGCCCCTACTTCAACATCTGATACAGTTTTTGTTTTTTTCAATGAATTATTTAATGGTAATTTACTTCAATACAACCGTACTCCTAATTGTAATGGCAGACTGCTAGATCTTTGCTTTGCCAATTTCCCGGAGATAGTCCTAAATCGCTGTCCACCTTTTAGCTTACTTGAGGATCCGTATCACCCATCATGATATTGTAGGCATGATGGTCCGTTGAAATACCCTGCCGTGCCAAATCCACCTTCCTCCAATAAACATTATGAGTTTAACAAAACTGCTTAAATTTCATATTTCACGCATTATGCTCGATTTCTCTGCTGATAATATTGAAACCTTACTATTAAATATTATAATGTATTACACCTAACTGCTTCTACGTCCACTCCGATCAAGCAATCCTGCCGTCGAAGCTGATACCTGCCTTTGTTTAACAAGACAATTAAATCTTAAAAAAATAGGAGAAACAAGCTTTTCAAAAAATTTATCAAAAATGCTTGTGCATACGACTATTTAGCTTATTCTGCTGCCAGTCATAGTTTTAATTACGTCAACCACCAATATTGAACACTAGTAACTAAGAAAATCGATCCTTTTCTTATTTTTATACCCTGCACTTGTGATACAGGTCATTTTAGGTTAGTGTGAACGTATATAACACACAGAACGGCTTGAGATAGACCCATCTTTTATTATAAAAGCCACTCTGCTTCCGTCTGAAGTCTTACAGTGTATTCTTGTATTCAAGCTGTAGGCCCCAATTTTTAAGATATTTTGATGAAATTTGGTACACAGACTTACTTTTGCCCAAGCAGAAACGCTAAAGCAAATGGCTTGGATCGACCCACTTTTTTAACCAATCCCTATATAACGGCGTATTCTGAAAAGTCGTCACATGAAGAGCAATTGCAATTCTGGTGGAACGTGGCTGAATAGTAGCGTTCCAGCATTTTAAATTAGTATGAAACTCATAATTGTAAATTAGCAAAGAAATCTACCTAACCCAATTCGGACTAAGTAGGTCTATTTTTTAGATACCACCGCATATAAGGTTTTTATATTAAGAAACGTAAATTCTTATATCCCAAAAAAGCGTAATTGTTATTTGTTTTGTTATCAAAATTTGTTTATGATAGTAATAAAATAAAAAATTGAGTGGATCTAATTACAACCACATGGGTCAATTTGTTGACCCCACTCCATATAACATACCTCATAGGGTAGTAAGCTCTTCAAAAAAAAGCGTAGTTTTCAATATTTTGTGACGAAAATTCACAGTAGCCTTTCAGCAAAAAAATTAACCGTAGAGAATTTGGATCACATAGGTCTATTCTTGTTCCACTCTAGGCGCAATCACGAAACGCAAGCTCTTATAAGAGGAGACCACAACTTCGGGCTTTCATGAAAATTATGGCTTTGTATGAAAATAATGTGCAATTTTTGGTGTATTATTACCGAAACGAACCAATAACTGTACTCGATGATGGAGTGTATGGTTTGTAATAGTCGGCGCTGCCCGACTATAATATTCTTACTTTTATATCAAATCGCTATTACGATCCAAATTTTTTTGCGTTTTTTTTTAATATATTTTGCCATACAAAGGGTCACTTCTCGACTTTATGGAAGAATATGAAAAATTTGCAAGTTTTTTTTTTATAACGACTTTTGTAAAAGTAGGATGGAAAGAAGGTAAAAACACCCCCATCTAATGTGTTTTCGATAGCCAAAACACATCAACATGCACGCGTCTATCAAATTTCATCTAAAAACTGCAAAAAGTTGTGGGTTGACAAAAAATACCTTAGCAGACGTCCGAATTAGGGATGGACAGACGGGCAGGATATATAACAAACAGATATGCTAAAATCGCCTCAGAAAATGATTCTGAAGTTGAGTCTATTTTAAGTCTCTCTGGATGTTACAGAGATTCGAACAAACTTGATATATCCTCTGTCACAAATGGTAGATATAAAGACAAGATCAGCTATGTCGTAATTAAAACCCCGAGAAATCACCGAAAATATACATGCATACTAAATTTTCTGTAGAAATGCATAATTATTTTTTAACTCGTCATTTCGTTAGCAAACAATCGGTTAGTAGGCTTAAATGTGTACAAAATGTAAATTTGTTGCAGCAATGAGAGATCGTATCCCCTTAGCTGGAAGCAAAATTTTCATTGCACACACTATAAATTATTAAATCATGTTGTGGTATTTTTGTGACCTTAAGTAGCTCTACTGCAGCCAGTGTGAAGCATCCAATCCGCATCAATTCATTATCACCCTAATTTTGATTTTTAAATCACTTGTAGGTATACTACTTTGAAAGAGCGGTCGGCGTTGAAGTTTAAATGTCTGTCGTGTATTAAGCTGGATCTACACAATAGCGTGTGCACTCGCCTGCCAGCTTATAAGTGTGTTGTAAGATTCTGAAGTTTGTTTGCCCGAATACCGCATGATACTCCACCCTTAAGTAGAACTTCATATTATCCATATCAATAACAGTGTGTGCAAGTATCTTTGCCTACATCTAAACGCGTGCAGAAAAAATACGCATTTATTCACATATCCTCAAACCTGTACATGCACACTAAAATACGCATATGCAAATGTGTATAAATAAGCATATATTTAAAAAGACCGTACTATATTTCATTACACTGCATTTAAGTCTTTGGCCTTGATGTTACGTAGTAATAGTTTTGGTTTACCAAACTTTATAAACGCATTAATATTTTAAGTATCTATTATGGCAATGCATATGTATATAGTTATATTTTATATTGCTTACGTACACCAATGTCTAGTTAGGCGTAAGACCAAACATTCTTATCTATCGACGTACGAAATGTTCTAGCAAATTTGTATCTGGATGCATTAATGTGTTTATCAATGGACGCACATATTTGCATATATAAACACATAGGAACTTCGTAGACAAAGTTCATGCATATGTATAAAATTTTATGGCAGTTACCAAAATTAGAACTGATTTAACAGGAGCAACCTTATTAAATCATACTTTGGTCTCACAGTAAAATCAATGTAAAGCCATAACAGGTGAATCTGCGCATATCATACAATCATATTGCATACCCTTATCACCAAAGCCAACGAAGAGTGGTAGTGGTCCGATTTTTCGTTTCTAATGCTTATGAATGCAAATTTGAGATCCTGTGAAAAACGCGCGAATATGTTTTCTATAAGACTTCCTATAAGTGCTGATCAATATAATCGTATTCATTAGAGTCTACTTCGAAATACATTTTCGTCAATAACTATAATAATAATTGTAACAGATGTCAATCTGAAATTTCGTGCGATTATTGGCAGCGGTTTATGAATGTGCCCCATTCTGTGTTTAGATTATATACAATCAAGAGGCGCTATTTAGATTCAAAATAAATCCAGACTTTTTGGCGTGTGGTCAATAAAAATTTTTATTAAGTACTATAAAGCTGATTGACGATTTCGACTTTGTCAAAATATGATTTCTTTTTTTTTTTACTTTTTTTCTTTAATGTTATTACTATTCGCTAAATAAGAAAATCTGAAAAGCAATATCGATTTCGGAAAGAATTTCACCTTAATAGAAGGTATAGAGAAATTACGATAAGAAATTTTAAATTGTTCTTAAATCTCTAAGGAATCGAGATCATATGTACGTCAGTTGACAATAATGCTAAGCATTATTAACGCTCGTTTGTGTGTAACCGTTTCCAAACTGCTGAATTATAAACCACCGCATCCTTTCCTTTTTATTTTAAATTAGAATACATTGGTTTCTTACCTTGATGACAGTCAAAGATCACACATCTTTTCATGAAACACGAAATCGATTTGAAACAATAAGCTAATAATCCATGCAAATAGCGGATGCCCCAGTTAAGGAAAGGTAAAGAGAAACAATATAAATTAATTAATTCCACACACCTAGAAAAATATTTAATTTCACCTCGCTGTCCGAAAGAGTATGAAACGTTTGCACAGTTCGAGGAAGATACAAAAATATAGATATGTCGAGCGATGTAAACATAACAAACAGAAGCAAATCTGAGCTTAGCGATCATACCAAGTAAAGTAATTTCTGGGAGGAGCGGATTTTAAATAGTTTAAAAATCACCCTGAGGAATTTATGTCATTTAAGTAAACGTAATTTTTACTCTTCACGCAGAATAACTTAGAAACATAATCTATTTAATAAAACCGGCGAGGAAGTGCTTTCATTCGCCAGATTGAATATATAAAATTTATGTTTAAGAAACATCTATGTTGCTTAATTAGGCAAACTTATCCTCTAATAATATAATTTACAGATCCCACCGAAGATTAGGTAAACGCAAGTGGGTTTGATTGATTTAAAACGGCAGCCACAGAAAACAGAGGAATTGTTTATGTGTATTCGTAAAGGATACAAGTTCTCAAACTTCTCAGCAGTTCATCAAAGCAAAATAAAAAATTTTGGTTTAATCATTGTTATAATCAACATATGAATAAACAAGTAAAAATATTACAGTCGGACAAGATCGATCATTAAATATCCTGCTGCCTCGCTTTACTTAACATAGTTATTCGATCATTTCCGTGATAATACATCAAATCTTATTTCTTATTGTTATGTAGAGGCCTACTTTTCGTGAAAGCTCTCATATTCGAATGCTCGAAATGTCCGCCGACGTGGTTTATATTACATAAACGTAATTTACTTGTGTCTAAGATTTTATTATTTTTTAGCTGCTTTTATTATAAAAAACTACTAATTAGACTTGGTCGCCATACATGAGAATCTTTTCACGTTGTCGCGACTAATAAATAGATGTATGTGGCTCAAACTTCCTGCGGACAATATTTGTTCTAAATTGCTGTACTCCAACATTCATTATAAAATATTTCAAATGAAGACTTTGCGCCAAGTGGCTTACTATTCATGAGAATCTTTCTAAGGAATAAGTTTTAAAAAAAGCAATTTTGATGGCAATGAAAAATATTGTGACAACATTTTCGTTATAAAAAATGAAAAATTAGGGCTTTTTTGAATAAAGGGGTTTATTTTTAATAAATAAATAAGGTAGAATTTAAATACCTTCTTGAAAAACTGCAAATTACACGAAAATGCCTACAGAGAGGCAAACGCTTTAAGATAAGCAAATCTATCTCGGTAGATTTTGAACAAAACAAAAACTTGTAAATTACGTAATCGAAGCTTTTCATGCTTTGAGGCATTTATAATTTTTGAAAATTCATCAACCGAGATTTCGAATGGCAATGGAATTGAAGAGCTTGCTACTAGGCAGCGAAAAAGGTACTTTCCTTCACTTCATCACACACAGTAATAGGGGGAAGATTTCATTTCAGCTCATCTACATTGGCTTATTGCTATCAAAAGAAATTTTTTTTCACTGGGAAGCATATGTAAGTATTTATACACATCAGGTGTACCATATGAGAAATGATACGCCGATACCAATTTTCTCCATCTAATACTAAGTTATCTAAATTAGATTTATGCAACAAGCGTACATAGCACTTACTAATTCGTTTTGCTTGAGCCCAAATGTAAGTTAAATGAAAATCTGCTTAATGTGAATCAGCTTGTGTTAAGATGCATATTTAAATAAGTTATGGAGAACTCGTACGTCTAGCAATCCATTGAAATTCATAACCAACAGTATAAGACATTCGAAAGCCAAAATTATCGCCGTATTCAAGTGGCATTTGACTGAACTGCTAAAAAAAATTGGTAAACGCCGATTAAAATTAGCCTCCTTCTTGAAATTCTGAAATTTATCCCTGCACTCTTTACATCTGGTGTCGCCTTTTACATAACGGATTTGAAAGAAAAGAAACGCAAGAAATTACATATCATACGAGCGTATTCCATTCTCCTCGCATTGTTTTTTGTACAGATATACATCTCTCTGTTTGTATTGAGAGGTGATTGTGTAATGTAGATTTACAAATTATTATTATTATTACAATTTATTAAGACCAACGGGATAAACTCTAGGATTAAAAGTACACTAGTAACAAAGACTATCGGCTCTATTTATATGGGCATAAATATTGATCTTATAATCATACGAAGGGTTTTTTTATCTATAAAACTTAGCTTATATTCTTCCTAAAGCCATGAAAGACCATTCAAAATTATTTTTTGAGTAGAGTTAGAGAGTACAGCGCAATTTTTTTGAACGTTCTGATGCTATGTTAAATTTGTAGTTCTTCTATTCCGTGTATATAACGATTATAAGAGTGTGTCATTCCTTCACTGCGATGTTGCCGAAGATACTTCCTATAAGTCATTTGTTAATGAAAATATCACGAATATAAAATAAATATGTCTTAAAATATTTTTATGCACATCCGCCAGATTGATATACTTCTACTCTTTGGTTTGTAACATACAAATTTAAAAGCCAAAAATTTTAACAGTTAGAAAAGCTCTTCTTGTTCTGGCTACCAGTCTGCGAGAAGTAAACACCATTACCTTTATTGACTTACTATTCCACAAAATACTTCTGGGCTAGCAAGCAATTAACAAACGGATACATTTTTTGTTTTTATGTTTATCATAGATAAAAAAATTCGGCTAGGTGAAGACTGTCCCCTTTAGTACAGTTTAGCGGAAAGTTTTAAGTTTTAAATTGTAAATAAATGTGAATTAACAGAGGAAACGGTCAAATCATTATTTCATTTTATGTATTTGTTTATTATATTTCGTGCCGTCCAGAAACACTTTAGAATTATCCAGAAGTTTTGAGCCATCTTTTTAGTTTTTACCCCATGAAATCGAAAGAGAAAATAACCGTAAGGAATAAAGCTTTTCAAATTTCCCAATTACTATTAATTATTATAATCGTTTCGCTATTATATGCATATTAAATGTCAAAGGAACTGAAACTTTTAGAGTTCGCATTCCCTTGGTTTCATTAACTCTCTGGCCATTTTCCTGTATATAAAAATCCGAAAACGTTAATGAAATTTTTACATATGTAATATCAGTTGAACTGTAGAAATGTTTAAAAACGGAGCTGATTGCACACACATATACTCTCAGCAACTGTAATCCATAGCAATAAAAAATACTTAAACATTTCTTGCAATATTTGAAGGAATCTATCAAGTATCCGTCCAACAATAAACAATTAAAATTCCAAAAAATCAGATATATATATATATATATATATAATATTATACTTATATACAGATTTCGGAGCAAGCAAGGATGTTAAGTTGGTAAATAGTGCGATTTGTTTTTTGTTTAATCGACAGCAATACATGTAAATTTCGATGGTGGTATGATAGCCAAATTTATATTTTTATGACGGGCAGTGCACTTTATACGTACACTACCTACTTCCTTAAATTGATTTTCAGTAGCACGACTCAAATACTGCATTTATGCAATGTCGAAATATCTTATCTTAAGTTTGTTACTTTTTTAAGATGTATGTTGTATGTTCGTGTTAAGAATTTACAAGAAACATATGCAATAAAATGGAAATATTTGTAATTTCCGATATACAGATTAAGAGTTTTTAAGTCGCGCGCGATTTTTAGTTAGCCAACTGGCTTCAATGACAGTTAACAATCAAATGCGATGGTTACGAAATATACGGCATTTTTCAATTATGGATAATATTCTAAAACATACGGAAAAGAATTACGACGCAAACATTGCTGGCAAGCAAAAAGCCACAAGAAAAGCAAATTACCGTTTTGTGTGTGTCTTTTGCCACCACCACAACACGTGGGAGTTTATGAATGATGCAACAAACCAAACAAAACGTGAACAAAAATAATTAAAAAAAAAAAAATCTCAGAAGCCACCCCCAAACTAGCATATGATCCTTTATAGTTTTGCCAGCAACGTAAAGCAACATTACCTAGATATCAGCAACTTTATTTTTGTGTTGCTAGAAACAGGCGATATAAATATTTCTTTACTGGGGTATGATTTTGCGTTTTTGTGTATGTGCTTTCGAATATATATATTGACAGTTGTCAGCGAAACTATTCCGAATTTATATGCAAAGGGACTAATTAATTACCATTGAATTGTCACGACTATTAGCATGTTCTCAATTGAAATGTTTGAAATGTAGGCATGTCGTTCCATCGATTCGGCCCATTGTTAATACCAACCTGCGAGCTAACTTCCAATGTTTTCGCAAATTTGAAGCCGATAGCTTCATTTTTGCAGCCAGGAGAATGTCTACAACGAACATTACACAAAGGGACATGTTTAAATCGATTTAGAATTTGATACTAGTCAAGAATCTATATACTCTATATATTGTGTAGTCTCTGAAACTTCCTTCTGGGGCTATACATACCTCTCATCCTTCGATGATGGGTATAAAAAGAATAATATAGATATTTTCGGCTTCAGCTCATCTATAAATATCTATCACTAGCTTGAGCACGATAGCTACGATGGCGGGAAAGAGAGAAGATTTATTATAATGTTATACCATGTCGTATATATACTAAATAGGATATATCTTATCCCATATAAAAACTTTAAGCGATTAATAGAAGAAATTGGAAAATGTCTACTCGATATGTTTCTTACGCAATCCCTCTATTTATGCTATTGTGCAGTCCCAGTATTCGTGCGAATAATAACTCATCCTCAGCTCATAGTTGATGTGCCTTGGAAACATTTATTAAATAAATATGCCTCGATTACTTATTTGCACTTGTCCGATATATTTTTTAGGCTTTGCAATGGATAAAAGTATGATCGTAGGCGCCATAAAGTGTATATATTGCGTGCCTATAAAAAAAAGCAATCAACTCAAACTCAAACTAGAAAAACCCACTTTGCCTTCCATTTGAGGTTATAGTTATGGGCAGCTTAACTTCTAAATCAGAACAGTCATTCATAATTATCAAAAAACTCATACTTCTCTCCCTTTTCATATCGCTTCATCTTTCAACTGTGTAGCTCAAGGTTGGATCTTAAATTGTTCCTTAATACGATTTCTTTGTTAAGTTTGAAAATCTAACGTCATTAAAATAAATTATCGTGCGATCACGTACGCTCACTGATCAAAGTAATTGCAATTCTTTTGTCATTCATTGTACTTGCAGGTGGTTCTGTACATGGATATTCATACAAAAAATTTGTTGCACCAACAGCAGCACTGATAGTGAAGGCTACCCACTGACTACCAATGGTAATCGTGGCTAGCATTACCACTCGCAAAACGTTCAACAATAGCAACAGTTTAGAGTCCATACTGAAGTTATACAAAGTTATATAGGGGATGATGTTGCTAATGGATAAATTCACATGAATGGATGTTTGCTTTATTTGAAAGTAGTATGTATATGTGCTTTTTTATTTATTTGTTTTTCTCTTGCAACCAACTGTCAGTTGTCAATGCTAAAAATTTGCACGCACGCATGTACACAATTTTGCAGCAACATGCACAGCCCAACCAACACCTTTCCAAAAAAAAACTTTTTATTATTTTATGTGTTGTTTATGGTTGTGCTTTCCTGCGTTCACATCACTGTATGTAATTGAAGAATGCTGACAAAGTAAGCTGTGATTTCGTCACTCAGCAAAATCGTTACGGGTTTGGTATCGGTATCATCATGGCCACGAGTGTTGTCAGACATGTGTAGAACAAACACAATTTTGTTGTTCGTAAAGGAAGATGTTGTCTTCGTTGTCAGGAAAGTGACATGAAATTTCCATCAACGACAAACGATAATAATGTCATCTGATATAATGCGTGCGTCTTAATTTAAGCAACATAAAATACATTGAATCCGAAAATGTTTAACTTCACAATTCGCAACAATGCTGCTGAAATATATAACTACATATATAATATATAAGCGCCTATACACTAATACCTATGTGCATGAATAAAATAATCTTTAAAAGGAGGATTAAATTATTAGCTCGAATTCTCTCGAAGCCTTTAGAGTAATCTAAGGCCCTTTGATTTTTTTTTTTTTTAATAATAACAAACTCAATCTTTACACAGCAAAATAGCTTTTCGTATTTTTCTAATCTTGCCTTAATAGCGCCTCAAATCCATTTGATGTACTTGCAATAATTTCTTTTTAAAATATAATTCATTAAGTGCGTTACGTGGAGTAGTTTTATAATTAATTGCTGGCATTCACATTTAACGTGTACAACTTATTAGCGCTTCGAAAGGTTTATGATCAAAATTTCTCTTCAGTAGTAAAACTCGAACACGATATAAAACAAATCTACAACGCATATAGAAACATATATACTTCAACATTATAACGCACCATGCCTTTTCAGATTTTAAGACTAAAATAAGTACAAAAAGCGTTATCAGACATCTAAAGGTTTTTCTTAGGGAAACACACATACGCGTGCACGCAGAAAAAAAACCGTATGTTATATATAACTCCGACAATCTACATATGGTTAATATTTCTAAAAGGATCTAAAACTTAATTATTTTTTTTTACGTATTTTGTTAATTAACTGGTGCGCTCGACAAAAGGGTAAACTTGATAAAATAAACTTTTGAGTAAATTAGAAGACGCTCGAAAATATTTGAAAACTTTATAAATCATGCAAAAATTGTTAAATCAGTTTATTGAAATCAAATTAATAATCCTATTCTCGACGTGAGAAGCAGAGAGCCTCCAGTGCGCAACTAATGGTTGACAAAAGTTTTCACACACACCGTTCTTTACATATACTAAATAACCGTATCGCAGTACAATTTTTCGGAAATGGATCTTATTTGTTCTTTCTGTTATAACTCTAATAATAAAGCAAATATATATGCTATATTATATAATCCTATATTCCTTCTGCGCAATGGAATTTGGAAAATTTTGTACCCATAAACATTTTTAACCTTTTCAGAGGAAAATGCAACTGTTAAATTGTGTTTTTGGGAAGTGTTTTCGTTCCCGCCTTGTATACACTAGGTACTCAAACCTCACTACAAATATTTTAGTAAAGACCTTTTGCCGTTTGCAGAGGATAAATTATTCACAAAACTAAGAATAAATTGCCGATATACTTGAAAGGTGTTGGAACTTTATGCATATTGTGAACATGATTTCAAGCAGCTTATGTTTATTTTCTCCATTTTTCTATTTAGTCTTCCTAGGTTGAGAAATTTATGTGCCAAATTTTAACTTCTTATCTTAATTTTTGGGAAAACGACAATTTACAAGAAAGTAAGTCAAATTGACGGACTGTGCAGTTCCACTGTCGAAAATGATACTTAGACACCTAAAATAATGAATGACAACAATTTTATCTGATGTATGCAAAAAAAAGAAAGTTTCTAAATATATCATCTAACATTGCAAATCATTGAACATTTTTTTTTCATTATTTTTAATAGATTGTGTAGGTGGGCGAAAGTCTGTATATATAACAACATGTCTTCTTTTATTCCATTATCTACACTATAGAAAAATAACAAAAAGAATTATATTGGAGTCTGTCATTATCGGTGCTGGTCCGATTAGCACACCTCTAATAAGCAAAGTTGAAGCGTCCTGGTACGCGGTACGCAACGGGATAATTTCGGAATACTTAAAAAAGATTTTAGCTAAAAAGATCAAGTCACGTAAATGAGATCGAAAATCGAAATAAAGATTTCTCTGAGTGCACGTAAGCCAGCAAACAGAGCTGTTAGAAGGGTACACAATGGGTACGATGTTTTTTAATGCGCCCAGATTGCACATTGTTTACTTTTTGGATTTGATGTGTTGTTATGGAAATGTGTTTTGAATATTCAAGGAAAGTGTAAAAGAAGGGGTGAGAAGGAGTTTATTGTTAAAAACACTTTTTAATATTTTTACCTTTTTTTAAAGTGCTATGTAAGCATTTCAAATGCCCCTCTTTGCTCTTCTATCATAGATATATTACTTACCGTAGTGAATGAATGTATGATATTGTGAGGAAGATATACTTTAGTGTATTTATGCATGATACGTCTGCACTTGCAGTGGTAAAGTATCCACAACATATGTGTGAATGTATGCAGCGTTCATTCGGATTTTTATGAAGATGGAACAAAAGGCAAAAATACAATAGCGACGTATATGAAACGTTCTCCGCCTACCGATTTTCATGCTGTTTTTTCCTTTTTTTTATTTTAATATAAAATAAAGTCCCGGTGCCTTTTAGCTATCTATAAATGTGTTATACCAATGCGTATATATGTATGTAAGGACCTGCATATTACTGTGTTCTCCATCAAAGTGCGCTCTTGTTCTTCACGCTACCATCACTGTGTCATCATCATCATCGTCCTCGCCTACGTTCGTAATCAACATTGCGATATCCCTTCTCGATTTTTACAAAAGATTTCTGTCGGCAATTAAATTTTGGTAAATAAGAACTAAAAAAGTTCATTTTAATTGAAAGGAATGTTCACCTAACAAAACTTTATAATAAATTTAAAAAAGAAACAAGAAGAAATTCATAAAGAAATGAATCTAATGCATGCCACTGAGAGCAAACATATTAAAAAATTATAGGATATGCTACCTCAACAGAACAAATTCTTCTAAGCGCCTTAAATACTTATTACAAACTTGATGCGAATATGTGCAACGAAATCGTAACTTACAACATTGAAAACCATGTTGAAATTCTCGCTACCGTCTCTTAAGATGTATTTAATATTTTGACAATTGAAGATGTTTTTTTTCGAATGATCAAAAATGAATTTTATAGCTGATAGTCCTAGTTGTTAATGCTTCCTTTACGTTAGTCCAAAAATTGAGTGCGTTTAACCAGACGTTATACTTCTTTAACCGCAGCTGTAATTGCTATCCGTGTAATTTTAGGAACATGAGAAAGGAGTAAGCTCCAGTTAACTATCCGTGTAATTCGAGTTCAAAGCCATTTTTGTTTTTTGCAATACCTTGAAGTTTTTTTATTTAGATATTTACATACTCTATTAATTATCTGACGTTATTAATGGTCCATCCTTTCCATATCTGAATTTTCTGAAAATGAATGACGTGCTATTCGTCACGAAGAAATATTTTAAGTTTAAAAGTTACTCAAAGCACTATTTACAGTGAAATTAAAGACTTATCCTAATGCTTAGCTTAGCAGCAGGCAGCTTATTACGAACCACAAGAGTTAGTGAAAAGAACTAAGAGATCGCTAGTGTTCTCGCTCTCGGCGCTCCAGAACAATTTTAGCCTATGTTTAATGCATTACGTCACATTTATGGTCAACACATACCTACAGAGCTTGGTATTTTTAACTGAAAACTTTCGGTCGAATGGTAGGATTTGTGATGTTAAGAATCCAAGCTGAGGTCGGTTTGTGTCTCTCGATATCGAGTAAACTTCATCGTAATATTTGAGTTTGGGCCAATAGTTGTCGATTATGGAGTCGATGCACCGAGTACTGAATTTGCGGCAGTCGATAAAAGACCCATTTTTCTTGCTACCGAGTTAAAAATGTCCCGATCGTAAAGTAAAGCTGTCGAATAGCATATTCAAAAGGAAACATATTGTTACGAAATAAGCATACTTGTGACACAATTAATAGATTTAATCTTATAATGACAAGAGCTCCAAAATTTTAGAAAAAGCAAATAATTATATTCAACCCTCGTTGTCACAAAACAAGGTATTATGGGAAAGAAATGAGCGACGAAAATTTTTGAGAAACATTAAAAGAAAAATGGAAAATAACAGTTTCAATACAAATTAGTAATAAAATAAAAATTAAAAAATTCAAACAAAAATTTTTTTAAACATGGATATTTTATTGCATCAACATGATATGTTAAGTGAGCACCTTAAACAGATTTACTTCCACGGCGGAACTATATATTTTTCAATTCGAGAGCAGTCGAGTTGTACAAATTCACAAAACGATACTATCAAGAATGACTATCGAACCAAATACGCACTCGATAAGGAGAACCGTAAACCGGCCTCTGGACTTTTCTTCATCATTACAAGGAATATAATTCACAAAAATTTGCATTGCAAGGTGCACTTAGCCCAAAAACTTATTGCGTAAAAATTTGGCATATTGGACTTCAGAGTAGCTTCTTTTAGGTCCATTATTTCACGAAAAAATCATAACTGGCGATAAAGCTTATTTCTGATTAAATCGCTTGATATATAAGAAAAATTATTGTTTTTGAAGTGAAGAAAACACACAAGCTGTTCATGAAATACGTTTATATACGTTGATCCGGTGCGGGGTAATTGCCCCACATTTTGTTACAAATGAGAGTAATGTTGCATGTATGTTTCACCGGAAAATGCTATAGAGACGTAGCATTTTCCGATTTTTTATGGCATGGTTTAGATAAGTGCGATATAGTAAACACCTGGTTTCAGCAAAGTCATGTAACATGCCTAATATCTTTTAAGATGGTGATTTGGTATAAATGACCTAATGACGGCCTAAAAGACAATGAATTGCTATACTTCTCGGACGGAAAGTCAGCCCAAACACCCAAAGAACTTTCAAGAAGTTTAGCAGCTTATGAATCAACTGTTTCTAAATGTTTACGTGGAACGAGAGAGATCCAAAAAGAGTAGAAATGTTTACCAGGCGAATTGACTGAAAATGCCATTCTGAACCGTTTTAACGTGGCGGTTTAATCGCTTGCCAGACAAAAATAGAAGAGTTTTCTTGCGCGTATTGTGACTTACCATTAAATGTGGATCTACTACGACAATTCCAAACGCAAACAGTCACGCGTTAGATTCACCCAAATCGACGCCGAAGCGGAATATTCATGGCCATAAAGGTTTGCTGTGTATATGGTGGGATCAGCCGAATAAAATTGTTACGGCAAACATTTACCGACGTGAACTGAACAAATTGAAGCATGTATTGCTGCAAAAAAGACCAACAATAGCGATTCACAGACACAGAGTCATCCTCTTGCATGAGAACGATCGGCCACACTTTACAGGAGCTGTCAAGAACAGACTATTGTAGCTTGCATGGGAAGCTCTGCCCCACCTAGCAAGCTGACCAGACATAGCGCCTTCTGATTACCACTTATTTAGATCGGTGCGACATGGCTTAACTGGCACACTGTTTCGAAATGATGAAGAAATACGAAAATGAGACTGTGGTTGGATCGTTGGCAAACCATTATCGTTCTTTCGAGACGGCATCGCTCCGGTGTCAGAAAGATTAAAAAAAGTTGTAGAAAATGATGGAAAATATTTTTATTAATATACATTCTACAAAATTTTTCTCAATAAATACCTTTCTCAAGTGAACAAATGATCAAAATAAATGCAACCACTTAGTAGGTGCCATGAACCAACCTGAAACATAAAAAAGTCCTTGATGTTCTACTTGCTTTTGTCTTTTTCTGTTTATTTCAAATTAAAGATCCTTTTGTTCGATTGCAATATAGATATCGTACGTGTAACAGAAAAATAATTTCCAAGCGGAATATGTACGTATATCTAAAACATGATTTCCAAACGGGGTGTGAACAATACTAACAATGCTAAGAAATTGAGTAATAACTGTGGAAAAATCTGAAAGAATCTAGATTTGAAAACAATCTACCCACATGGAAAATTTTAAATGAACATTTTCCTAATACATAATACCACATCTTACTTTTGTCGTAATTCTTTTAATCAAAACATAGTGCATGGTCTTAAAGACTGTCTTAACTTTCAAGCTTGTACAGTAGATAACGTTAGTGAGGCAGTCTATTCTGTTAAGTTAAATGCTGTTGGATATAATCTTAGTGTATAGTTTTTAAAATTAATATTACCTAATATATTTTGCTCTATCGCTGATGTGTTGAATCACATACTTACTAATTGCACTTATCATTACAATTAAAAATCGCTATTATTATTATCCCTATTAGTAAAAATAATACCCCTGCTATAACCGAAGATTTTCATCCCTTAACCATTATAAGGGCCATATCCAAAGTTTTGAACGTTTTCTTGGGGCTCCGATAAGGCTCAGATAGCGCTTCGTTTAAAAAGTAAAAATCTACTATGAGTCATCCAATCAGTTCATGAATCCGAACACAGTTGTAATACAGATTCAGTAAAAGTCCTCGAGGATACGACGTAAGGCAGCTTACAACTTTTGTCATGACATATTTTTCTATCCATTTTGATACTATAAACAAAAAAGTTGAACATTTATAAGCCAACGTCCACGAATGTTATGACAGATTAAACCATTCTAAAAGATATTGTCCTGAAAAGCGCCCCGAAACTATATCATTATCTTTGGCCATTTCAAGAAGACAAGACTCGCCCTCCGAAGAGCTCCCGTAAGGATATAATGTTTTCCCTCATGGAAGTATCAAATACAACTCGGAAATGGATTTGAAACAAACAGCAGACGTACAGTTACACGTAAACAGCTACGGTACATAAGAAATTATGATATATCATAATTTCACCTCAACGGTTTTCTTTTCAAATTCAAACAAATTGTTCATATATTTTATATAAGCTGTATTAAATCAAAGATTGCTCATTGCGACCAATAATTTTGATCCATTTTTCTGGTAAAACCATTTTACCATCATCATAGAAAAATTGCATAAGTTCATTAAAAGTGTTTTTGCGGACAGGGAAACAAATTGCAGTCGGATAATGCAAGTTTGGCGATGTATGGGGGAAACATCAAAAGTTCCCAACGAAACTCTTTGAATTTCTACTGTGGCGTGACGTTGGTAGTATGAAAAGCGATGTGGAAACATACCTCTAGAAAATTTGAAACAGCTTATGATGCACGGTTTCCTTCCAATCCCGTCAAACGAAAAGCGCTAACATACGCGGTCAACGCAGTTTAATTATCCTACTTTCAACTGTTGAGAGAGGACCTGCGGATACTACAATTCCTAATGAGTCAAAGCCGTAAGGAACAACGAAAAAACCCAAGTCTTCTATATCGCATTTGAAAAGAAAAACTCTCAAAAGGCTGCAACGCATCTTCGAGTCCTTAGTTTAAAAGTTATTTAATTGTTTAGTTTTTTTCACGAATGTATATTCGGCGAGTTTTTAGATGGGTGAGTTGAATGTTACCGTTAATTAAATAAATTATTTTGGCAATAACTTAATTAGTATTAGTTTATAGCTCATATTATTTAATATAACCATTAATTATAATATATGTATTGTTTTGTAGATTATTATTCATATTGTTTATTTTAATTATAAATGTTTTATAACTAATTTGCTTTGAATGATACTGGCTGGCGAAGTAAATTTACACATTACACTACATTTTCACTTACAACACATAAAAATTATAAAAACTCTATAGGGTAAATTTCACTTATGGGCCCCCCAAATTTCGGCGAGCTTTTCACAATTTGATTTAGAGCCCTTTAAATATGCTACAATTATTATATTATCTGGGTACGGTAGCAAAGGCTGGTAGATATATACTTAAATCTCTGGCATATGCTTCATAAAGCTAATGAACATTTTGCACATAAATCAACTCAATCGACTGATTTCAACATCCATTCCGCTACCAATTCTGCTTTGCTTTGATGATACAAGATACGACAGATGAAGCTTTTATTAACATGTGATAATTAAATATATATAGATATTTACAAACCCACAGCTGGTAGAAACTCAGCTTTTCCTACATTAATTACAACAAACTATTACATATATAAACTATAACATATTTTTGACTCTTACAGTTTATGAAAAACTGTGGCAATGTTATTGGTGGCATATTAATTGCAAACTAGTATACGATATTGTCCCGCTATTTCTTTTTCACTTACTACCCCAAATAATAAGGTAATTGTGTATTTAGTCAATGATATCACGATCTCAAAGATCAAATTTGTAATAGAAAAAGCAAAGCTAGTTAATAACGAACAAATACAAGATATTATTATATTGTAATGTTATTGGTTATAAGAGTATAGTAAACGATTGGTCATCTAGCATCAACAGAATAAACTTAGAGAATGCTAAATAGGACCCCGTACTTTTATGCTAAGCAAAAGTCTTTCTTTTAGAATATGAATACGTCTTAACCTACTGTGAAGCATATCGGGGCGCACTTCTATCTGCTGCACTCACAAATAGAAGCAATAGTCACTAAACAAAATGAATAGCAAGCAAGGCCGGTCATTTCTTTACGTACTAAAATTTTATTTACCATAGTTATTCTAAGCGAATACAAGTGTGTGATAATGACCTAATTCTAATTAAACGTAAAGACTGCAATTCGCATATATGTAATGTCAAAATATTATAACGTTAAGTCGATCATAATATATGTACAGTTTTCTTTAGAGTTTAAATTTTTTTCGACTAAATAAAAGTATTTGTTATCCTTTTGTAGTGAATAATTAAGTTTTTGCTCTACTTTATTAATGTAGTTATCTGGGATTGTTTGAAGGCTGGATTCTCCTATATTTTCGTGTGGCATATATGGTACCTTCTGAAATAATAATTCGAATAGCGTGTAGTATGTGTGTGCGCGGTGTTGTGTTATATACGAAAATATAGTAAAATATCCATTTACCACATTTTTGTACCCATCACCGAAACATGAGGTGTTCATTTTGTCAAAACGTTTGCAAAGCCCAGAAGGAAGCGTTAGAGACACCACACAGTATATATATTCTTAACCAGCATCAAATCCTAAAACGATTTGAACATGTCCCTCTGTCCATGTGTCCGTCTGTCTGCTATCTAATACCTGTTGTAAATATTCTCCTAGCCGCAAGAATGAAGCTATTGCCTCCAAATTTGGTAGAAACAGTGGAAGTTCTTGCACGCAGCTTGGTATTGAAAATGGGCCAAACGGGTCAGATCCAACCCCGCAGCGGAACATAAACTCCGTTTTTCTTAACTAAAAGTCGTGGGTTTTTGCTTGTTACTCAGAAATTATAAAAGTTAGAAGGCTAAAATTTTCTACATTTACTTCACGAAATATTCTGCTGTTTACGTGCAAAAATGGAAGAAAAGACCATGCCAACGCAAAGTTACAAGTGATTAAATTTTATTTTTTTTTATTTTTTTGAGATTTTATGCTATTTTGTATATTTCTCAAATGAATATACAATATCTGCTTAAAAAGGGTATAGGCATTAGATAAAAGAACATAGAGAGTAGAATGCGTAGTGGTGGGTATGCGAGATTCCTTTCCCGTAGAATGTAACTTTCTGGCTTGTATCAATTCTTCTTTGCCTACTTTGATGATTGTTGGTATCATTTCCTCGAGTGTCGGGGAGCCTATCTTTATTCCCGAAAGAGCATCTGCATTTGTATTATTTTCACCCATTTTATATATTATGCCGAAATCGTAGTCTGCTAATTTTATTCTGATTTTAGTGAGTTTAGAAGTGGAGTGAGTTTCTTATGTGAGAATAAGGCTATTAGTGGCCTATAATCTACAACCATTGCAATAAATATGGTCTAAATTGTTTAACACTGAAGTGTGTTGCTAATAGTTATATTTCTATCACTGGTTTGCTGTTTTTTCGTATTTGTTCAATAGGTTACTGGCAGGCGCTTTTGGAAGATCTTTTGGTTTATCGCCTTGCGATAAGATTGCACCTAGTGCGAAATCTGATGCATCTGTTGTTAGCACAAGGGTTTCTTCAAAGTTGGGTTATTGCAGTATTTGAGTTGACACTAGTTTTTTTAGGATTGAGAACCTCCACTTTCTTTCTCTTTTCATTGGAATTTTTATTATTTCTTTAGAAACTTGTTTAAATCCCTAGCTATTTTGGCAAAATTTTGTATAAATATGTATAGTAATCACAAAAGGCTAAAAATCTCCTGATGTTGTCTGTATTTGTACGTGTAGAATATTTTTGTATACTTTCATTATTATTAGGATCTGGTTTACTCCCTTCGCATGATATTAGGTAACCTAAATACATTGCTTCAGACTATAAGTAACGACATTTTTCTGTTTGTGGTATTTTTCTAATCTGTATAAAACTCTGATTAGGTTTCAGTTATGATGTTGAAAACTAGTCCAACTAAAGCTGTCATCAGCATTTGTTGAAAGTTATTTGATGATATTGCTAATCTAAATGGTAATCTTTTATATTGCTAATATCCGTCTATCGTTGAGAATGTAGTTAGCGGTCTGGATTTTTTGTCGACTATAATATGATGGATCAAGTATGTCATATGTAGTGTGGAAAAGTATTTAGCTCTTTCTAGCTTATTTAATATATCCTGTAGTTCGCGACAAATATAGGTATACATTTATTTTGATGTGTTTTTAGGTATTAATAATAACTAGAAGTTGTATAGAATTCTTGATGGTTCTTATATATTTTGTTTTACATTTGTTTACGTATACGGGTGCGTTGTCATTGGTTTTAACGTTTTGTTTGTAGAAGTTGCTTACACCTAATAGCTCGCGTTTGAAATGGAATACCGATTGGTATATCTTGAAAATATTGTATAACGCTTGTAGTTGTGCTATGTCAGATGTAGCCAGTTTTAGCAAATGTAGTAAATTTTTGAAACTTTCACTTGTGTGAAGCGTTGGGGGTTTTGGACTATTTCATAGTCGCCACGTTCTTTAGTATTAATTGAGAAATTTTAAACTGTCATTCCGTTGACTAGATTGTTTAGTATTCTGATGCGTTTTTTTTAACTTTTGTTATTGTGGTGTTATCTATATGTCTTTTGTTATTTTTTCGCTCAGGAGAACTGCATTTTTTTGTAAGGTTATTTCGATAGGTGCTATTATCTCACATATTGTTAGTATTCTTATGCCTTTCTTGCTAACCTTCTAGTCATACATGGAAAGTACGGTTCGGGTATCTATAGTTATATAGTACGTCTCATAATCTGTAGTGCACGAAAATATATATGAAAAATTGCTTGCTATTACACCATCAGATTGTGTTGAGAAATCTTGCATTACTAGGTGGGCTGTATGTCGGATTATTTCTCTGATGTTCACGTGTTGCTCTGTTATTCTCAGTGTTTTTATAGATTTGTTGATTATTCCCATAAGCGCTATGTACTTCGCTTCGTTCCGTGAACAGTTTTCTAGTGCGTATTCTTTGCAAACGGTTATTCTGCTCGTGTGTCGATGAGCAATGTTAATTCTGGCTGATCTACGTTGTAAATATTTAGAGTTGTGTATTTTGTTAAGCTTGAAATTTTGAAAACGAGCAAATATATGTTTTTACGTGATGCCTGTTTCATGTATTGCATCTTGTATTTTGTTTCGGCATCAGGAAATACAGGATTATTTCATTTCCCTGTTCTTTAGTTGCGCGTATCTTATTGTTTCTATAGTGATTTCGGTTGTTTCTTTGGTTGTTATTATTGTTATAAGTCGTACAGTGATTACTGTTTCTATTGTTATTGTAATTATTATTGGATTCTCTCTTATTATGTGTAACGGGCGAATTGTATTGGTTCTTGCGTATGATTATAATATTGTTATAATTCCTGTTTGTCGTGTTGTGGTGGTTGCTAGCTGGATGCTGTCTTGTATTATGGTTATATTTTCTATTTATTTGTATGATATTCTTTTGCGGTGTCACAGTTGTCTCACATTCCAGAACAATGTTTACTGCTTTTGAAAAGATTTTTGGTTGCATTGCGGTTATCTTTAGAGGGTCGTCAAAACCGCTTTTAAAGTATATAAGCACATATATATCATGCTAGTGATGGTGTTTTTCTAGTCTTTTTATATGTCAATATATTGTCTCTTTATGTGAGTTGAGCTAAGGTTCAATGTATTTGCGTTATTGACTTAGTGAAGTTCAATTTTGCTTCTAATTGTTTGTTGAGGGCTGTGTAAGTGGTGATGGTTGATCATTGGTATTTAACGTCCTTTGCCTTTTTTTGGAATATATTTATTGTCTCTAATAGCTTATTCTGATCTATCATCTTTAGGGGTTTTCTTTAATTTGTCTATGCTCTCTTGTAGACCTTTTATTTCTTCTAGTTTTGCTCCTGTTGTGCCTTTCTTGTATCCTTTATTGCTTTGCTTTTTGTATATGTTATTATTATTTTACCAAGGCTTATTGTTTGTTCCTCTATTCTCTCCACAATCTGGTATATGGAGTTGTACTTGTGTGCATATTTTTTAATTTCTTTTAATTTTTATAATAGCAAACACCGAGGGTTGATACACCTCCCATTTGGCATATTATTGACTAGCATCAAATTCTGAATCAATTTAACCATGTCCGTTGTCGACGTCTCCGTCTGTCTGTCATCTAATATCTGCTATAAACATGTTTCTAGCCGCAAAAATGAAGCCATCGGCTTCAAATTTAGCAAAAATATTGTAAGTTACTACGCGCACCTTGGTGTTGGCAATCGGCCAAATCGGTGAAAGCACATATCTACAGTAATAAGTCAACCGAGAACACTTCTGTTTTTCAAAAAGATTAACAAATTGGTTTTTTGCCCTTTACTCATAAACTGCAGCAGATAAATCCACAAAAGTTTGAACGCGTATGCTATGGGCGATGCTGTAGCACTTGTAAAAAGTGGAACAAAATTGGCCGCGACTACTCAATTTTATAATGTGTCACAATTTCATTTTTTTCAATCCAGTCATCAATTAATTTTTTTTCTTGTTACTCCTAAAGTACAACATATACTTTAGATAAATTTTCACTTTTATTCTAAAAGCAGAAAACATCAGCCGTGATCAACCAACGTTGTCGACTACGAAAATTTACCCCTTTTCTTTTTTTTGGGCTCTTTTACCAGTAGTTTCAATAGTTAGAGGCGTCGCTTCGCTCTTCTTACTTTTCCGTCTCTTTTCTTAATTTGTTACTTGGTTGTTGCTGTTTTTTTTGTTTGTGTGGCTCATCGGATTCTCAATGGTTTTGGGCCCCATGCGATTTTCGTTCTTGTCTATGACACTGATGGGTAGGATCTTTTTGGTAAATAGACTCTAGATAAGTTTCACAAGTGGTTCAGAAAACTCTAGCTAAGCTGGTCAGATTCGCTAGTTAAAGTTATTAGCTATAAGAAGATTATTCGTCTAGGATCATCGCAATGAGTTTAGAGAATGACAAATAGGACGCCGAGCACTCATTGCAATCAAGGGTCTTTCCTTTAGAATGTGGATATGTCCTAACTTATCTTAACTGCGTCGAGGCGCACTTCTATCCGTTGCACTCACAATTACGAGCAACAGTCACTAAACAAAATTGCCATTGTCGAGTTAAATTTTATATATATATAAATCATTATATACTTATTTCTTTATATACTACTATTGTATGTACATATGGTTATTCTAAGCGATTACAAGTACATGATCATGACCTAATTCTAATTAAAAGTAAAGACTATATCTCGCGGAAATGGAATGTCAAAATATAATAATATAATTTCAAGTAGGTTATAAGTGTTTTTGGTTACATTAATTTATTGTCGTAAGTGTTTTGTTCTACAAAGTATTTTATTTCTTTCACATGTTTATGTTTACTTTATTTTATTGTGGTAGATTAGTATCTATTACATACTCTTATTGTGAGTCAAAGTATGAATATTGTTTATGTACTTTTCCTTTTCCAATACTATAAAATTCTGGCTCACTAAAATCAATGAATTCCTGGATTCATTTTTTTTGTTTTATAGCAACTTTGGCATTAAAGTATTTACTGTGGAGTATATGTGTGGACTGTTGTTTGTTAACATCAAACTTCAATGATAATTCATAGGTACTTTGAGATAGATCAGACTCGACGATGATCTTTAGTTTGAAGTTACTCATCTTTGATTTTGGGCGACTGCATGACTCATTTGTAAGGCCAAGGCCTGCGTACATGAAATTTGACGAATCAATTTAGTATTGTCTGTTGCATAGTAACACTGAAGGTAAATACGCTACTAATATTTGGCACGTTTTGCGATGCTGTAGGTGTACTTAAGAATACTTTCCGATCCTCTCATTTTCAAGACGATTACATTTTAAAAAAAGTATTTTAGTATGCTTTTGAGCTTGCAATTCTTTCTACAAACAGGCACAGTGTGTAACGTTTCAACAAAAAAACAGATCCGTAAATTATTAAGCCAAGGTCAAACAAGTTATTACAGTTGGCTACATTATTAACTAAAAATTTCATCCTTGACAACCTAATAGTACGAACAGAAAGTTATTAGAAGGTTCGCACCTTATCAAATTACAAAATGCACCTCATATTCGAGCAAATTTATAACCTTATTATAGCATTGTCACCCTTAAAACGGTCGTAAAATTAGCTGTTATGTCTCCTTGCCATCGTTTGTGTCAATTCGTATCAAATTTCATATTCCAAAGTAAAAGTGACAACAAACTTTCAAGTATCATTATTGTGATAAGACAGTGTTATTAACTTACGGAAACAGCATAACGAAATGTTAAAAAAAAACGTCGTGGCACTAAAAAATGGAGCAAGTAGAAAGTAAATTATTATTGTATTATTTTAATCTAACAATCCTTAACCCTATTCTAACGTTTTAACAATCTTTCACATTGCAATCTAATAAAACTGATAAATAAATGATTTTTAAAAAAATGAAATTTTTGTTGTAGTCCTACCTTTGTTTACTTTCAAAAAGCTTGAATGAAAATTTTGCCTTTAACCATTTCCCATACATTTTTCCTTCCTAGTTTGTTGCAATCTTTAGAAACGTTTTCCTTATGCCGTTGCACTATATTCTGTCATCATAACAGAAATGTTTAATGTCCTGCTGAAGAGTGGTTCACGAATATTTATGATTAACCGTTAGAATACAAAAAAAAAGCAAGGCCGATTTTTCCCGCTGTGGTGCAGAAGCATATGGTTAGTGGTCAATCAGTGATTGTGCTTAGGATAAGGCGGTTACCAAATTTCAGACGCAAATCTTTCAACAGGTATTATATTATGGATATATGCAATTGTACAACTCGACAAACACTGCACGTGAAAACGTTGTTAGTATATAGTTGCTGTATATTAAAATGATAACAGCGTACAAAGGACTTGAGTGGCGTACTAACGTTGGCAACCGATATAAACGCAAAAAAAAAAAATTGATTTTATGGTGAATGGTGAATGATCATGCTACAGCAACATATAAAATTTACATACATGCTTACATTTGAAATAGATATTAGATTAAAAGTACAACATAAACTTAATATGTAGGTCACAAATATATTCATACATGTTCCTATAAATATTAGCTTTTAAAGATCCTGAGCAGTTCTTTTCGCAGTAGTGATTTCGAAAATTTACAGTTAACAAATCATTTTTACCACGTATTATATAAAACAAATTAAATTATACTACTTGCAATTATATTATTATTATTATTATATTTTTAGCCAGAGAAATAGATTCTAAGACTAAAGTCATTCATTTATTTATTTAGTTAAGCAAATTCCGCTACAAAACAAGTCATTAGCCGAATGTACGCTATAAAGTAATTTAAAAAGTAGTATAAAGAAGAAAGAATAAAGAGGAGATCAACGTATAATATATTACAAAAATTCGTCTAAACCCTAAATTAGAATACTGGGATACATATTGATGAATGAGTATGAGTTTATTGATAAATTTTTAATAGTAACAAATGAGAAAAAATCAAATATGAAGGAGTATTTTTATTCAATTTACCTATATTTGTACAAGACTCAAAACTGTTTAGCAGTTAATTATACAATATAACGCTTTCCATTTTGTTAACGGTCAACACAGACAGACCAAGTAAATGGTAATGATCATTGAACATTTTACGCATTACCCTAAACGGATTGAAGAACTCATAATTGGTACGGCATTGTAGTAGCTGCAAGAGCACAAAATGTGATGTGAATATCAATAAGCTGCAACAAAGCCGGCGAATAAACGTCTCCTTTTATTAGCTTAAAAAGGGAGATTACAAGCAACATTTCACATCTTTTTTCAAGAGTAGGCAAATTAATCAACGTTGATCTATTATTATATAGCGGCAGAGATTGGGCAGAATCCCATCCCAAACCTCGCAAGGAAAAAATCAAGAAGTCCTGTTGAACCCACCCCAAGAGACCAAACTGGCATATATAACTACGAAGCTAAACTACCCAAACTACAGTATTCAAGAGTTGGTCTAACAGAAGGAGTATACTAGCACTTCGCAATGTATAGGTCTTTAAATTTTTTAGACTATCCTTTTACCTACCCCAAAAGAAATCTAGCTTTGTTGACCGGCTTTTCTATATGACTGTCAAACTTAAGTTTTGAATCAAAAACCACTCCTCAGTTTTTATAATTGCAAACATTTTCGAGGAAGACATTTTTTTACCTTTTTTTGAATTCATCACTATACCATTAATTGCACACCATGAGCATAGGTTCTCACGATCAAGCTGAAGAAGTTTAGTGCCATGTATTGAGCGAAAAAAGGGAGACAGATTCCTTATAAAGGTTTCACATCCCCACCTAGCGTAACGCCTTCATCAGACGGGTTGCCAACAATCATCGGCAATCATTTCAGTCAATTGTAAACTCCCGGGAGAAAGACAATCCCCATTGAAGAGTGCCGTGCTACCCTGAGGTATCGTACCATAAAGGGGCCGTATTCAAGCAATCAAGTAAGAAAGCATTCTCCTGACAGTCAAAAGGGTAGTGTGCATCTTCCTGCCAGGCGCAATGCTACTTTTGGGCACCCTGACCCCCGTGGACACCTTTTAAAGAAGAGAGGAGCAGTTTAACGTCGTCTGCAAACATTAAAATACGGTAATGTTGAATGCACTCCGGAAGATCATTCATGTATAAAATAAATAAAAGCGGGCCAAGATGAATGCCCTGAGCAACGCCAGAAGTGACGACAATTAGTCTGAATTGCCAAGAATTTAGCACGACCAGGTAGATGCGATCAAAGCGGTAGCTGCTGAACCAGGCAATCATACTGTACGAAAAACCAACTTATGATCAACTCCGTGGAAATAGCATCAGTTTGTTGCCTTGTAAATTGGATAAGGAAATTCTAAAAGATTAGTAGCAGTTGACCTTCCTTTGAAAATACTGTGCGGACAGTGCGTTAAAATTGACACTAAAATCCTAGTAAACATTTGTGCTATCAGTGATTCAAGTAGTTTGGGCAATGCATTTAGTTAAGGAATTTCCCTATAATTCCCAATAAGTTTTCGAGAACCACTTTTGTAAAAAGGAAAATAAAATTACTCTTCAAACCGATGTAAAGTAACCTCTCGTAAAACAAACATCAAAATATATGTAAGGGGAGAACATAGTAAATCAGCACAATGTTGGAGAATAGCAGGCGAAACGCAATTAGGACCAGAGTAATTACAAGGTTTCAATGTTGCCAATACTATGAAATTTTTTCTTCAGAGAAGCACATAGGCGGAAAAATATCAAACGAGCTTATCGAATACGAATAATAATAATCAGTTGATATTTTTGAACATTGGCAGACTTCCCCAAAAAACTCTGCAAAAAGGTTGGTTATTACAGACCCTTCGGACCATTCGAAATTTGCTAAACAGAAGGAACTCCTACTTTTTGTTTAGAATTTACGAATCTAGAGAAATGCTTATGATTTTTAAAAAGTTTACGTCTTGTTGCATCAAAATAATTGAAATAACAAATTTCTTTCGGTGAAATATAATCTCGTCTAGCGCTAGAGTATAACATATAATCGCTAATCAAACCACTCCGGCTGGATTTTTTTATTATGGACCTTGCTTGGTATAACAAACAGGAGACTCTGAAGTGTGACAAGACTTAAACGGTACCCAGAGAGAAATTGCGGAAAAAATCTGACTATAAATAAAGGATAATGAATGAATCAATATCTTCAGAACGTAAGTCTCAGTCAACCCCACCCAGCAAGTCTTAAAGCACTGGCTAAGACTATCGGTTTTATTGAACTACCGCGATTTGAACTCACGATCATTGAGCTTTTAGTCAAGATCCTTTGGCTATTCGACCATCAATTCGGAATTCAAATTCAAATTTAGTAGCAACATTGGAAGTTTTTGCACGCAGGTTACCATTGAAAATGGTCCAAATTGATCAGAGCAGAAGCAACTCCGTTTTTTTAAACAAAAATTTGTCGGTTTTACTCGTTACTCAGATATTACAAAAGTTAGAAGAAACTATAAAAGAAGAAGAAAACAAGAAAAAGACTGAAATTTTCCATATTTATTTTATAAAACACTTTACTCTTTACGTGCAAAAATGGAAAAAATCGGCTATGCCCACGCAAAGTTAAAAAAGTTTAAATTCAGTTTTTTCAACTTTTTTGAGGTTTTATGCTTATTCATCATAACAATACAGATTGTTTGAAACTACATTGTACATTCCTACTACATCGTACATTCTCCAAATGAGTATATATTATCTGCCTAAAATTGGGTTAAGTGCAATTAATTTTTTTAATAATACAATCGGTATGGGTATTAACTAAAATAACTTGAAGAGCAGAATGGGGAAAGCGTACTAGTGGGTGTGCGAGATTCGGCCCTCGCCGAACACAACTTTCTTACTTGTTTTTTTTATTTTTGATGTTAGTAATCGTGTTTCAGCACACCAGCTGTGTACGATACCAATAGAATGAACTTCAATAACTTTTCTAGCTTCTTAGGTCGTTATGTCCGATTAGTCTATGGTTTTGTTCTAACTTATTTATAATCCTAAAGAAAACGGTTGTCAATTATCAATCAACCAGATATCAATTCTTAGATACATATATTTCTCATACATACAGCGGATTCATACATTATTGAATTCCAAGCGAAAAAAGTGTCTTAAAACCCCTAAGCATTTATTCTTTCACTGTTCCAAGACTTTTAATTAAACTGCACTGCTGACATATCTTAGAGTCCATATGATTGACTTACTATTTTCACCAACCTGTAAGAAAAACTTTAAGTTTCGTAAAGAAATCAACTTGCGTTCCTACGCAGTAATTTCATTTTTGCTAACTAATTCAAAAGTAAAATATCTTACAATTAAGAAACATAAGCAACTTTGCAGTAAGCGGTTTTAAGGGTAATAGTGAACTCTGTATACGGTTGAAATTTTTTCATAAAATATTTTGTTCCCTCGCTAACAACAAATTGAAACATAATTAAACACCTGCCTGTGTGTGCCAACGCGATCACTATTCCTAAATCCTTTTGTGAGCTATACTGTTTTGATTATTTTGCTAACTTTCTCCTTAAAAAATTGAATACCATCCACAACTCAGTTACGAAAAGTGCTCAAACATCTTGTGCAACTATATTGTAAGTACGGGTTGAACTATGCACTATACAATATTTATATTTGTTTTATTTTTAATTTTGAGTAAATTAAAATTCTTCAAAAGGGAACAAGTTCAAAGAACACCCCACGTTTTATATTCTTAACATCTCCAAATGTAGCACTTACCATGCAAATAAACAACAAAGTTCCAAAATCTTCTTTCGGACTTAAAAAACACAACATTCAACTTTCGGAAAAAAAACTGTATGAGGAAGCTTTAAAATTAATTTCAAATCCAATTGTATGTTATATAATTCAAAGCCAAATGTTTAATTTCCACAGAACATTTTAAGGTGGATTTATTCTTCATACCGTTTATTTCAATACACTTCAATGTGAAAGATGAGGAAATGGCGGTTTTTGTTTCATAACTTATTAGCGTCAATTAGGGGCCTCCAGCAAAACGTCGACACCTTCAAAATAAGTTGCGAAAGCTAAATAAGTTAAAGCCTGGCTTTCCGGATTTTTCACTTTACAGCGTATGCAATATTGTAAAAGGCTTCAGAAACATTTATGAACTTTTTCATCTGGCTTAATTCGTAGGTGCCCTTTCTCTCTTCCATTAAGATACGCTAATTTCTCTTGAAAATAAAATTTAATGATAAACTTTGTATACACCAAAGCAATCCTCAACAGTGTTCCTTGCCTTACAGTGAATATCATTCATTGTATTTCTGGTTAATAGAATCGATTGGAGTCCTGCACAGCTTCTTCACGGCTCCGACGGCTATCTATTACCACCTGAAAGTAACTGAACGGTAAGCTTCACTTTATTTCTCTGCTGCAAGGAGACAACCATGACTTTAAGTCCCAGAATGCCCCCAATGCGAATCATGACTGAATCAAAGAAATCTGAAGATTACAGAAGCAGCCCTTTGTCTTGGTATTGATATCAACCGAATCCATTCTGCGCAATATTTTTGTTCCCATTCTTGTATCATTTCTCATTCAAGAACAGAAAAGCTCCCAGTCATTGGCAATCTCCAGACTCCAACGACACTAAAGGAAAGGTCAAACGAATCTCGAAGGTATATAAGTTCTCCTTAAGCCATTAATCGTACTAATTTTCCCTAAAATGTAATCAAAAACTCCCCTTTGACACGCAGAACTTTACAAAAATTTACGTTGAGCGATATACACATATTTTCATAAACATTGCTCATAAATATACAAAATCATTCACTTGCACGTTTTCGGGTAACGTTAAAGGATTTTAAGTGCCCGGGAGAACTGTTCTCTGTTTGACAAAGTTGCTTTTCCGATAATCTCGATGCTACTCTACCGCAAAATAACTATTCCGCCTGATGTATGTGTTTTCAAAATAACATAAGAATATTTACCGATATTTCACTTACTTTTGTTTGATTCCTTTAGTAGAATGGCTAAGAGCACAGCGGCTTAACCATGGTTGGATGTCTACAAGCGTAGCGAGAGAATACAAGTGGCGGCTCTAAGACAAGACGTTTCATCGTTGCTGCCAATTTAATATTTCTTGTTTTTTATCGAATCCCTTTAAATCGGAAGAGAATAAAGTTTGGTATTTCAATTTGTGCAATAATGACTTGGTCTCCAACACGTATGAGTGAGTTCTATCTTCGATGAACGATTGCAAGGCTTGTAGGACAGATTTTGATATTGTGAGCAATTTTTTTTGTGCTTGCGAGGATGTTAGGCAAATTGCTTCCACGGTTACCAGGCATTCTTCTGTTAAGATGGAGCTATTAGGAAAGTATGCCTCTATAAAGCTGTCGGGGCTGCCCACTGCTTACGATGCCAGACTTGAAACTATCAGTGAGGATGTGGGAAACTTGTTTCCATATCGAGTTAATCAAATTTAAATACCAGCTTTGTGCTTGCGCTAGCGTAGGAATTTGATGAAAGGTCGTAAAGTATGAACCGTAAGTGATTTTCAATGTAACGTGTTTGTTAAATTTTAGATTAAACTTATCAAGCTTCCAAGCGAAGGTTTTTAAAAAAGACGAAAATGGGTTGAGTGGTATAAGATCGTGAATGAAAGATAAGACTAAATGATTCTCAAAAGATAAATTCTTGTTCATGACAATATTTGCATTTAAACGAGACCTCGAAGTACAGGCATGATGTTTGCCATTTTATGTAAATCCAAGGTGTGAGTAGAGGTCATGGCGCCTAAAGCAAGGCGGACACCTTTCTATTGAACCCTGCAGACGCTCAAAAGTTCTCTTTTCGAAGCGCCCAGTAGAAGTGAACAGACGTATTCTAATTTTAGAGCCCCACATTACGCCACATATGGATTTCAATACGTTTATTAGTTGAAACCGATCTTTGACCACCGTGTCAATATGGTGTGCAAGAGAAAATTGTTTTGTATAATGTTAAGGATTCCGAATAAGATATATTTACACCGTTGATGTGAAGTGGTGGCATAAATTGTTTGCATTTGTAAGAGTAGGCTAGACATTTTGCGAGAGGATAACGGATGTACAGAAACTCTACTTTGGTAGTACTGACATATTTAAGGCGAATTGTATGATATTTTTGGCCAAATCAAGGTTACAGTGCAAGATGAAAATAACAAGGTCACCCGCATAAACCAAAATCAAAAAATTCTACATCATTAATATAATTCTTGAATCAAATTGGACTTAGTACGGATCCTTGCGTGACGCCCGTCTAGGGTTGTCTATATGGGGTGACGTTGTTGTTGATAACTTGAGTATTCTTATAGTGGAGCAGTTCGTATAAGATTTAGTTGGTGGATTTAAAGAGAGTAGAGCAGATCTCAGAGTGATGATATTGACTGGGTTGAAAACTGCTAAGCTATGTAGAAAGCATACTACAAGATTTTGGTTTTCAGCAAAATCTAGGTTAACAGCGGGCCACAGAATATTGATGGTGTCATGAGCGGACGTAGTACATTTGCAGCCGAAATATTTAGAATGTTGCAAATAACCTTTGCTGGGCAAACTTTGTCGGAAAGAAGATGTAGACGAAGAGCGTCTTGGATGACCATCTACCTGTACCGACGAAAGTGACGCCAAACGGATCAAAAATTCAAAATCTGTCAATTGATTGGTACTAAAAACATTCAATTTCTGTGGAAAAATGCATCGCGTTAAAGTTTGCGAGACGAGATCTCGCTATCAATCGAGCTTGCAACGGACTACCCCACACAACCGCTCAATCGAGCGAATATTATGTAAAAGGTGAGCCAAGGCCGAAAAAACCGCCGCAAGGTCGCTTAAAAATTAAGGTGATTGCTCATTTAAATGAGAATGTTGGTCGACAATGTATGTGAAATGAATTTCAACACAAATGTTAGCAAAGCTTTCCAAAAGTCAACTCTCATGACACGGAAAAAGCGCTTGGAATAATTCACGGTGATGTATATGGCCCAATGGGTATGTGTCTGCAAATAGCGCAAAATATTTTGTTTTGACAGATGATCGCACGTGACGTGGTGACAAATACTTTTTAAAGATCAAGTCGCAGGTATTAAATGCGCTCAAAAAGTATAAAAGTGTGGCAGAAGCACATACGAGAGAAAAGATCAAAAACCTACAGTTGAACAATGGAATAGACTATTGCAGTGGGCCTCTTGATGACTATTTCCAGAAATAAGCTGTTAAAAAACAATTGAGTGCACCTCATACGCGGCAAAAAAACGTCTATTCGGAGCTTGTGAACCGTACCTCAGTGGAAATATTCAGGTGAATGATGAAACACGCAGTAGTTCCTCTTTGCTTTTAAGCAGAGACACCAAATATAGATCGCTACGTACGAAATGATTGTCCTATAAAAGGATTGTCTGGAAATGTTCCTTATAAATTATCGTTAAAAGAAACTCCAACAGTTGCACATGTTAAATGTTTTGAAACAAAGGCATACTTTCTTAACAAGGGTTGAAAAGTCCTTTTAAGTTCGGTTTGATTTAAAAGCAGTATGTAAAAAGAGCACAAGACGTATAGACTATGATCTCTTGGAACGAAAAAGAAGGGAGCGGATTTCTCTATGGTGATACGGAATTCCTAAATGACACCCATTTTAATAACGCTCAGACTGACAACAACGGACGCATTTTTCTTATCTACTTAATACTCCAACAGATACTATTCTTCATATTGCATTCGAGAGCATTAAAGAAAAGTTTGCTCTACAGACACTATTAAACTATTTTAATAGAGAAGCTAAACGTTCTTTAACAGTAGACGCCTCAAATGCAGCTACCAGCGCAGGTTTACAGCAGACACTAAACGACGTAGTAGAATCGTTACTCCTTCTCTATAAAAAACTATCTCCCTCCTAAATTAAATAGAGAGCGCTCGATCGGGAACTCTTAGCGATTTATTTAAATATTAAATATTTTAAGCATTTAGTAGAAGGCAGATGAGTAGAACTGCAGATTTTTTTACAAGAATCGAATAATAGTCCTAAATTGATTCAAATTCTGGGGAGAGCTGGCGAACATACGTACCTTCCACACTTAGGAAAATGGTCTTCAAAAAACTGCATTACATTTCTTCTGAGATTTTTTAGGTCGTAAAGTGAAATCAGATAAAAATTGCTGAAATGCGAAAACTGAAGGAAAATATTAAACGATATTATAAGACGTTATCAGTGAACTTAAAGCTGCAAACTGTGTCAATGCTCTCATTGAATTATCGAAAGACGTTGGACTATAAATCGATCCGAAAGATATTGAAAAAGCCTACAACGTTGGAAAGGGGTGTAAAAAATACGACGCCAAGTAGTAAAACTTACATCCACACTAAATAAGGAAAAACTAATGTATTCAAAATTTAAGCTTTACGAAAATAAAACCATAGAAAAAGTTTTATTAATGATTATCATAGCAGGAAACTATTAAGTCTTTGGAATCATACCAACCCATTGAAGGCTATTACGTGCCAACATGTATGTGGCCTAAATCTTAGAGCATGTTGTAAAAAGGTGAGCAACCCAAAGCGTAGGCGGTTAGATATGAGAACTATGTTGAAGAAACATTATTAAGTACAACAACAAACAGGCCTCGAGGACACAAATCACTACTTCGAGGTAGAAACGAAATTGCTGAAAATCCTACTGGTGATAGTGTAACCTATGTTTCTTCTTCATAATGATATATATTTCGTTCTTTTTTTTCTCATTATTCCTTTGTTCTTATTTTTAGAATTACGTGCACAATATCTAAATATAATCTTCTTCTTATAGTATGAGAAAAGTCAATATCTCATAAGACTTTCAAATCGCAACAACTACATCTGCGGAATAAAAATGCATAATGAGCATAAATATCAGACTCGTTTCTTCTTTGGAAAAGCGTAATCAGCCTACATCTCTTATTAATAGTTAGTAGTATATATATGGGGGAGCGTCGACGCGAATTTTGGCCGGCAGCAACGGCATTTCCGTGTAGTAGTATATATATATGGGAAAACGACGGCCGCACGCTTGCCCACTCCCGCCATATCACCGCACTCCCAACAACACACACACACGCAGACACACACACACACTCACACCATCAACTCCGCATGCCCACCGATCTACAATAACCCTTCCCTTCCCTCTTTACTTCCACTACACACACAACACAATCCTTTATACCTACCAAACATTCCACATCAAACTCCGTTTTCCCACTCAACACGCATTATTCCTTCCAACGCGAACAATCGCATTTCATCTCATGCATTTCTTTTCTATTACACTCCCTCATATTACGGTCACAAAAAATTTCTTTCCATTAATCTTCCCTTCATTAGACACATATCCATGAACAAACGAAAAAGGATTCCTTCAAGGACATACATTATTTATGATTCTAATAAAAAAAAAAGCTAAGAAACACGTTCGTGCATGCACATATCTACACTAATTTCTACGAACACTTTTCTTCATTATACACATCTTACTGAACAAACGAAAAAGGATACCTTCAAGTATATACATTATTTATGATTCTCATAAAAAAAAATTAAGAAACACGTTCGTGCATTCACATGTCTACACAACCTTCCACGAACACCTTTCTTCATTATACGCATATTAATGTACAAACGAAAAAGGATTCCTTCAAGGAAATACATTATTTATGATGCCGATAAAAAAAAAATATTAAAAAAAGAAACACGATCGTGCATGCACATGTCTACGCAAATTTCCATGAAGAAAAAAATAAAGTGCATTTTGGGTGATGCCACTATTTCACCATATCGCATTTCAAAATGCTTACATGTCTTATGATCCTTCCTCATTTCTATTTTTTATGATCACTATTTCCATTCGTATAAATACCCCGCTGAGAATGGAAAAAGAATTAGTATTATGATGCATTATAAACGATAAAAAAAAGGTCAAACGGTATTGATGACCACACTTAAAAGTATTTATAGAGAAAAATAAAAGACAGATGGAATTTTACAGATAACGCTTGAAGGTAAGTTCACCAACATTTCTATCCTATATAAACAGAATTTTCTCTTTAATTATTTTCAAAAATACTAAAACCACCAAATCGCTTAGTGAGGTAATTACTTAAAATAAAGAAATTGAAAATGGAACCTAACAAACATAAGTACACTTTTTGCTATGAGACAGTTAAGAATTTACCGGACCATTACTGGTCAAAATTTGCAACAGCTTGTCAGCTAGGCTTGCAGCAAACTGATTCCTTGACCGAAGGAACAATTGGCGACCAGCGAACAAGGTGTTATTGCTGTGGTGTGATTGTAACCGAACACGAGTTGTTCCAGGCTGTGAAACAGCATTTAAAGAAACCCGGCCTCCTACTTCCAGTATGAACGACAGACCGTCCACAAGCAATACCGGTAAGCGTAAAGGAGCTTTTGAAGCTAGTACCAAGAACAAAATTCCTGCCCGTGAGGTGTATTGCGACCCCTGCCAAGTTTTTATGATGCAGACAAGGTACAAAAACCATTTGAGGACCAACAAGCACAAAGAGAAGGCAGCTGTGCTCTTAAAAGAAAATGTGTTCATCACATCTCCGTCGACATCGGAAAATGTGATACAATACAAAATCGTCAGCAACTCGAGGGATGAGATATTAATAAACAAATTTTTAGATGATATCCGCACATATATACACCAGTGAATTCAAACTAAATTAGATGAATTTGGCTCTGTAAAGTTCAATCTGAGGCTTTTTGGAGATTACGGGAAAGGCTTCGAAACAGGAATGGTGACAACCCTGAAACATTTCTCAACGAAATTCGTTGCTGCAAGAGAAAACAGTCAAGTTGACGATAAGATCGACGAGCTTTTTATTGAACTTAAAAGAGCAGCTGAAGGATACCAGGATCGAGATAGCGGTTGGGATATAGCAGAATTTAAATTTTGTGAATTAACTATTTGCAAGCTGCAGTTGGTGTCTTTGCGTACGATTATATAAGCGACATTAAGAAGCTTGATGATCCAATTTTACCAAGCCGAGAGTGCTTCAATAATTATTTGTCCGATCGCGAATGTAGTGAGGCTCACTACAATTTCGCGCGGAGGGTGTGAGACGCTTTCAAACCTTTAAAGATTATATGGTTCTATATCTCGAAAACGATGTATTAATACTAACTGATGTTTTCGAGAATTTCAGTATCTTGTATTTAGAAATATATAAACTAGATCCATGCAATCATGTTACAGCACCGTCTCTTTCTTGAGATGTCATGCTGAAATATACTAAAGCTGAAATGGAACTAATTGTGGATCCTGAAGGTCATACCTTTTTTAAAACTAGTATGCGAGATGGTATTACTTAGTACACCCAAAGATTGTCCGAGTGAAATAATAAGTTTAATGAAAATTATGATAAAGGAAAGTCTGAAAATTAGTTGGCCTACATGGATGCAAACAATTTGTTTGGTAGGACCATGTCTCGAAAACTTCCATATGCCAACTTTTTAGTGAAAGTGAGGTGAAAGATTTTGATATTAACTCCATTGATATCGATGGAACTAGTGGTTACATTTTGGAAGTTGACCTAAATTATCCGTCTGATATTCATGATCAACATGATTGCCTACCTTTCTGTGCAGACAATAAAATTCCTTCTACTGGCAAGTATAAAAAACTTATAGCAAATTTAACTCATAAAATGAATTATAAGATTCATTTAAAAAATCTGCTCTTCTGCTTACAACACGGGTTAAAATGTGAAAATGTATTCATAGAGTACTAAAATTTAGTCAAAGGGCTTGGTTAGAGCCCTAGATTAGTTTTAACACCAATAAAAGAAAAGTTGCCAACAACGAATTTGAGAAGAACTTCTATAAGCTAATGAATAATGCTGTGTATGGGAAAACCATGGAAAATGTTGAAAATCGTCAGGACGTTAGCTTAGGAAATAGTTATGAAAACAGAAGGAATTCTGAAGTATATAGAGCTCTCATAGCAAAACCTAAAAATGGTGCCGAAATATTCGATAATGGGTTATATGGAGTCGAGCTAAATAAATTGGAAATTATTCACGATAAACCAATATATGTAGAGGTAACTGTGTTAGAACTCTCTAAGTGGTTGATGTATGACTTTTATTATAACTTTTTACTTAACCAGAGTGAAACAATAAAGATTATATATATGGATACCGGTTCATTTATATTAGCGTCTAATGGTAATATATATGACATTATTAAAAATAATCTTAATAAATTTGACACGTCAGATTACCTACTCGGCAATATACGTAATCTAATTCCTAATAACAAAAAAGTTCTAGGTTTGAAGAAAGACGAGAATGCCGGGAGAGTCATGACAAAGTTTGCAGGTTTAAAAGCCAAATCGTATGCATACATAGTCAATGATCGGAACAATAAAGAAAAAGAAGTGAAAAAAGTTAAGGGGATAAAAAAATGTGTAAATTAAAATACAGTGATTATAAACACTGCATTATAAACAGAAAATCTTATTATGGCGAACAGAAAATTATAAGAAGCAGATCTTGCAGATCGTATACAAAAATAGCGTTAGATTATTTAGATGATAAGCCATGTGTTTTAAATGATAAAATTTCCACACAAACGTGGGGAAATTATAAAACAGGTAATCACATATATATCTATAAATACTATGTATATATGAAAAAATGTAAAGTAATTATAAAGTAAATAACAGAAATATGTAAATGAAATGTAATTAATACGTATGCAAGAATAAATGTAAAAATTAATACGGAATGCAATTTGTTGGGTTTCCATTTTATTTAGATTTTAATAATAATAATAGCGAACATTTTCGGTTGGTCTTATACATATTTATCGAAATAATTGAGTTTTATTAATCCATGAGTTATGAGCTTGATCAAACCCTAGCCACTTCACAAAAAATTTGAATCCCTGCTTCTTCAATATTTTTTCCACTAAATAGGCATTTTCGTCACAAACTTTTTGCATTTGCTATTCATAAAATGATCCTAATATTTCATTTTCCTTATAGTTCTTTAGAATGTAAGTAACAGGATTCGTAATTTTTATTTTACTGATCTGAAATATTTCGGTGGTCTAGTTTGGTTCATAGCGTTTAAAAAATACTCCTTTAAAGTTTCTACTTCTAACTTTAAACTTTGGTCTTGGAAATGTTTTAGGGATATTATATACAGTTTGTAATATCTGCTTCTCGTTGTGTTTATTGACTTCATTTGGTTTCATTTTTATTATTCTGTGACACGTATTATTGTATTTGGTTAGCAATGTTTGCAGGTTGTTTTTCCATTTGTAGTTAAGAGAGTATGTGTGATAATGGTTAATTTGATACTATTTCATCAAATCTTTAAAATCTTTTTTGAAAAATTCCTTCCCCTGATCAGTCTGAATATTTCTTGGAAATGTATTTCTTCTTTCCAATACCTGTTTCATAGCTTTAACTATATCTGAAGAACTTTAAGATTTTACTGGTTGCGCGAAAGCATATTTAGAAAATACGTCAATTCCAACCAAAAGGTATTTATAGCCATTATTTAGTTTATGAAATGGGATTAACTCAACTAAATCTATTTGCCATGTATCATTAATTCCTTTTTGAATAAATTGCCTTTGAACAAAATTTTTTCTGACTGTTTTGTGAATCTCATTAATAACTTGAATTTTTATACATTTATTTTTTTATAATTCTCAAATGTAGCTTATAAATCTTAATTTCATGCCTAATCTTGTTTGACATCTTCCGAGAAAATTCATAACATAATCTTAACAAATTAATCTCAATATCAGGGTCGATAGACATATCAGTCAATTGAACGTCAGGCTTATTTAATTCGACGCACTTTGCTAAAAAATGATTGTATTAAAAGAACGATATTTGCTTTTGTAATGCAGTATTCCAGCATAGGAATGTTGATAAAAAAAACTCCAACGCGGGTTATTGATCTCCACGTTTCAGCATCAAGTTTTATCCTGTCCTTTTTGGTTAATAATCAAAAGACAATGTCCATCTCGCTTATATTTAAAATTACACACAATGATGTCTAGAGATGGATGATCTAGAATGCTCTCAGGTTCTATGAAGTCTATTTGATCCAATCTTAGTTGTATGTATTCCTTGTACGCCATTAAATGAATCCGTTTGACACGGGTGAAACCAATAAAATTACATTTATTATCTTGCAGCCATAAAAGTGGTTTAAAGTTTCTTGAGGGTGAAAAACCACATTTGATTTTAGTTTTTAAACCAACGAAATATTCCAAACCAAATATTAATTGATGGTCTTGATTTCTTTTTGGTAAACGCGGAGTTTTTTGAGCACTTGGCGATATGTGATCCATTTATTGAGACGACACAGACAGTACTGACAGTGATATGAAATCTTTTAGAATATAAACTCAAAAATTATATAAAATCAGCTCAGTATTTATCAGTAACTCATCAAACCATGTTCAGCGTAACTAAAAGTACATTCGCTCTTGTTGATTTCCAGTATTGTCATGGAAATCAGAAACAAATTTTTATTAAAGAGCTAGCATATGTGCTATGATAGCATGAGTGCAAATTCTTTTGTAAATAACTACTTTCTATTTCTTTCGGTGAAAAGGAATTAAATGAGAAAATTAAGAATCAAAATCATTTTTGTTCTAAATTTATTCATGATTTAAAATGGTGGAATGGCGCTATAGACTATTCCAGCTTAGGTGACGTACTATCTCCCTTGAATAATTATGAGTATGTTTTAGTTGTGGGAAGAGAGAAACAAGAATTTCTTAAAAAATATTTAAAATCTAAAGTGATATTCGTAGACACGCAAACATCTTTGAGAAAACTACCTAACTATTTTACTAACTGCTCACATCGTCGAAATGATTTTAAATTTAGATGTGCTCTTAACAATTTATATAAACTTTTTATCTATCTTGAAAAAAACCCAAACGCCATTAAAGTTATTACTCAACATTAAATAAATAAATATTTATAAAATGACGAATTCTATGAAGTCCTAGTTTATTCTCTGGATTATAATTAACAAGGCAACATGTTTCATCAGTTTTACCATCCATTTACTATGCTTATTAGTGGACCATCAGGGTCAGGCAAAACAACATTTTTAAAAGATCTTATTTACAGTAAGGATGTCTTGATTAATGTGAAAATTGATCGAATAATTTGGTGTTATAGTGAAGAAAATGCGAAATCTGATATAAATAATGTTTCGTACATTGAATATAACAATGGAATACCAGAGAATTTAGAAAATGTTCTCAACGAACCAACTATCGTCTTATTCGATGACTTAATGATGGGCGCTTTCAACAAAACGGTTTGTGAACTTTTCACAAAGGGGTCACCATAGGAATTTTTCTGTCATTGTAGTAACACAAAACATATTTCACAAATCGTCGCACACAAGAGATATTTCACTGCATTCAAAATATAAAGTTGTTTTTAAAAATCCTAAAGATATTCTACAATTTCAACATTTAGGAAGGCAAATTCTTTCTGAAAATTCATCTGAACTTATGAGAATATATAAAAATGTGACTAACAAACTTCACGGTTATTTATTAATCGACCTTAGACAAAGCGTAAATGATTTATTTAGATACAGAACGAACATATTCAATCCGAATTTTCGCTATTGCTTCTGTGACACCGGAGAAAATGGTCTTAAAAAAGAGTTTAAAGCGACTGAAGAACCACAAACATATGCTGTATGTCCTCAAAACCAATAATAGAAAATTAAGAAAAGCTATACTCGACTGTGCTGATGATGAATTAATTAAAACTTTGACTGAGGTTATCTTTAACACAATAGCTGGAAACACTAAACTAAAAAATAAAGATTTTAAGGTTTTAAAAAAGTATAAAAAAGAACTTAGGTTCATCTCGAGACCAAACGCGCCCATAAAGTTTAAAAGAAAGGTTCTTGTGTAGAAAGGTAGTGGCTTCTTACCTATAATCTTAGCATCATTATTAAGCGAATTTATCGGACAATAGTTAGACAATGTTCAATAAATTAAAGTCCAAGCTACATAAAGTAACTTTGTTGTACCCAAGTGCATGCGACGAGATGATGGATGAGAAATATTCAGCGTAATTTATTAATAGAAAGCTGTTACCATATTTCAATAATGTCTCTCTTTCAGAATATAACAAATGGATCAAAATTAAAGAAGAATTAAATACTTATATTAGAAGAAAATTGAAGCCAATTACGCAAAACTTTCACCATATACATGAAATGGCGCTTTCTAAAAGTGATGAAGAAGATGGGAAAGTTAACATGGAAAAATCTGAAATCCTCCTTCAAAACGTGAACGATGACGGCATATTCAGAAATAGTAGCGGAAAACTGCAAAATTACTTAGATGACAGCATTTCAAAAGATGAATTTATGAGGCCTGAAAAATTCTTAAATAGAAATAAAGAAGCAACACCACAGCAAGTAAGCAGACAACCTACAAAACCTAATATAAAATCGAGAATTCAAAAACACATTTCTCCATATAACACCCGGCTTAAAACTAAGGATGTTTTAATTAAAAACTGCCTCCCTACAGATGTTATCATTCAAGACGGAAAACGAAAATTGGGTCAGAAATCTTCAATTCAGAAGTAATTTTAGGTGGATTGCTTTATACAAATGTACATTTGAGCTAACATTAAATAAAAAAACTATTACAATCGTGTTTTGAGTTCATTTATCCAATGTCTTTTAAACTATGAACTACGTGGAGGATTTTTATGTAACCTTGTTAAGCGACAATTCAGTTGTCGTTTACGAAAAGAATACTCTGTCTTCACTTACAAATATTGTAAATCTTCCTACTATTACAAATGATCAGTGGGAAGTTGGAATAACCGAACTGTTATTAAATAATGCCAACATTGAAAGTGATACATCTCAAGAACAAGAATATTCACCATTATTTATTTACATTGATATAATAAAACCTCGTTGCATTGGAGATAAAATTTTAAGATATCTTCGAGTTCTGTCGCTTAATGGAAAAAGCAAGTGTTTTGAATTCACCAGCGAAGAATACTATAGCCTTGAAATTGCTACTATAAAACACATCTCTCTACTCACAGTTAGTACAGACGGTTTCAAATATAATTTTCGTGATTCCATTACACCTACATACATTATTCTCCACGTATAAAAAAACGAAACGCAATTAAAATAAAACCGATATAAATAAGAGCACAATTAATATTTCATTCAGTAGGGTAACAGACTGACATGGAGCAAGTGTATACTTCATATTACTCTAATCAAATCGGAAGTGGATTAAGTCACATAGGATCATTATATGTGTCACCACGAGTCGTACGACATGGGCGGGGCCTTGGTTCATTCTTCACGTCTTTTTTTAGAAATTTAAAACCTCTGTTTCTATCAGGTTTGAATGCGATTAAAGACCAGGCTATGGATACGGGAAAATCTATTCTCAATGATTTCGGTCGCAAGCCACTTAGAAATATTTTGGCAGAGCAAGGCAAAAAGGCATTAAGTAATTTAACAGAAAAAGCAGTCAACAAGATATCGTCTAAATTTCAAAAAGGTTCTGGCAAAAGTAGTATAAGACGTCGAATCAAAAGGAAACGACGTCAGTCACAAAAGAGATCTAACTCGAAACGCACGAAAAAATTCAATCTACGTAACAAAGTAAAAGACATATTTGCTTAGAAACTATGAGCACTCATATAGAATGTATGAAAAGTGAATTAGATTTATTTGCACCACATCCTATAAAGCAGCATTCTAAATACAGAAGAAGTCTCATATAATCCTATTCAATCCTTAGACAATCCTAGCTCCATAGAATTTCTCTGGCTTGGTAATGGTGATACATATCGAGACCTTTGTAGCGTTTATTTAAAGTTGGTTGTTCAATTGAAGAATAAAGATAATTCTGATGTTACTGAAGATAAATGTGGCGTTGTAAATAATCTACTGCATTCCATGTTTCAAAGCGTATCCGTATATTTAAATAACGTATTGGTTTCGCAAAGTGACAACAATTATCACTACAGATCATACATACAAACTCTACTCAATTATGGCACTGATGCAGGTCGAACTCATTTATCATGTTCTGCATGGTATCCAGATTACTACACCGGCGAAATATTTCATGATGGTAAAAAACAATTAACCGAATTGTTTGATAAGAGTAACAAAGTTGAATTGTTCGGAAAGCTGCATGGTGATATTTTTAATCAGCCTAAACTCTTGCTAAATAATGTTGATTTGCGCATAATATTTAATTTGGAAAAATCATCATTTTATTTAATGCAAAATCTTGCCAAGGAAACACAGCTTAAGATATTGGAGGCACAACTGTTTATGAATCACATAACTATTAATCCAGGAATACTGGTTGCTTGCTCATCATAAAATATTACAAACGAAAGCAGCTTTATATCCATTTAATAAGGTAGAAGTTAAAACATTCACTCTGTATCCTGGAAACCATACCCTATCATTAGATAATGTTGTCATAGGACAACTTCCGACATTTTTAGCTTTTTGTATGGTTTACAATAGCTCTTATTCAGGCGATCGAACAGCGGATCCTTTCAAGTTCGAGCATTTTTATTTGCAAAGGTTTAATTTGTCAGTCAATGGTGTTCAAATACCTTCTCAACCACTTGAATTCGATTACTCTATAGAAAAATTAAGATCAACCAGAGCCTATAGCATGCTATTCAAATCATCGGGAATTAATCACTCAGATCGTGGTCTTCATATAAATAAGAAACTTTTTGAAGATAGCTGCTTTATACTAGCGTTTGATCTCTCCACTGATCATTGTAATAACGATTTGTGTGCTAATATTTTAAGGCAAGGAAACATACGCATTGAAGGCAAATTCGCTCGGGCATTAACATCAGCTGTAACATGCATAGTTTACTGCGAGTATGATTCGATGTTAGAGATTGATAGAAACAGAAACGTGAAAATTACGCTTTAAAATGAATACGATACAAATAGAACAAGCACTTAAAGCAAATCAATCTACAAAGAAGTATTTTCAAGGTGTTTTCCCAGCTAATAATTTACCACGAAAAGTGGGCTCTAAACCTGCTATTATAATAGCAAATACAGACTACTCTAATCAACCAGGAGAGCATTGGGTGGTCTTTTATTTTAATTCTAAGTTAGGAGCGGAATACTTTGATTCATATGGTCAACGACCATTGAAAAAAGAATTTTACAATTTTTTAAAGAGAAACTACGACACGTATATATGTAATAAACAGCAACTCCAAGGACAGTTTTCAAGCACTTGCGGACATTATGCCTTGCTTTATAGCTTATATAAGAGTCAACGAAAAAGTTTAAATGCTTATCTCAAACAATTTAGTAAAACTGACTACAGCTTTAATGATAAGAAAAATACTCAAACTATGTAAAAAAGAATTTGTAATAAAATATATTAAAATTTCATTTTAGATATCACATTCTTTATTTTCATTTGGAATTTCATTATCTTTCCCGAAAGATAATATGTTGAATATTATTTTCCATTAACTTTTTATACGGATTCTTGGATGGGTATACTTGACTAAGACGCTTCGAAAGAAATATCCACACTAATTTTCCCTCTGGTGATTCCAAATAAAGGGCAATTTTTTCTCCATATTGTATTGCTTTTGCTTTACATCCGACTATTTTAAAGGCTATGCCAATTGATAACTCATCTAACTTTGTATAGCCTTGTCCTGATGTTTTCCAGGCGTCATTAAGAGTTAGCAGAAAGATCTATTAAATACATTTAAACAAATTATAGGATTTTTAAAATAATTATATGAAAAATATTTCTTGTGCTTCTTATTTCTTACCATGACTTTTATTGTTTTGATCACGTAGGTCTTTTCCAATCACGACTTTGAAGAAACTAACCAAAATTGAGTTTATAATTTATTTTTATAGATTTCTGGTCACATTCGCATCACAATAGCTGTAGTTATCACAAGAATAAAAATAAAACCTCAGTTTAATTGTTATTTATTTGTTTAATGCTTTAAAGTAAAGTCTCCAAATTAATCTTAGGAAATTCCTCATTGAAACTATCGTCTAAAAGTCTGTTGTAGTCCGTAGTGACTGTAGGTATATTAACTGTTGATCATTGAAGCTATCATTAAAATAAGGATCATAACTTTCAATTTGACCAGAAAGTGTTTCAGTTTGATATCTGAGGTCGTAATCCAGAGTCTCGCTTTGAAGGAATTGGTCCATTTGATTATTCGCCGTGAAGATTGATTGGGAGACGGTTGCCCAATTAAAATTCGACCTTTGAGAAACTTGAGCAACTTGAATAGACGAGATTGGATTATATGTAGTAGGTTGCGTTGATGCAAAAATTTCCAGATCGTCTTCATTATCGTCAGAAAGTAGAATAATTTCAAAAGTTTGTGAAGGGAAAAATGTAAAATTCCATCTGTCTTTTATTTTTCTCTATAAATACTTTTAAGTGTGGTCATAAATACCGTTTGACCTTTTTTTTATCGTTTATAATGCATCATAATACTAATTCTTTTTCCATTCTCAGCGGGGTATTTATACGAATGGAAATAGTGATCATAAATAATAGAAATGAGGAAGGATCACAAGACATGTAAGCATTTTGAAATGCGATATGGTGAAATAGTGACATCACCCAAAATGCACTTTATTTTTTTCTTCATGGAAATTTGCGTAGACATGTGAATGCACGATCGTGTTTCTTTTTTTAATATTTTTTTTATCGGCATCATAAATAATGTATGTCCTTGAAGGAATCCTTTTTCGTTTGTTCATGGAGATGTGTATAATGAAGGGAAGATTAATGGAAGGAAATTTTTTGTGACCGTAATATGAGGGAGTGTAATTGAAAAGAAACGCATGTGATGAAATGCGATTGTTCGCGTTGGAAGGAATAATCCATGTTTTGTGGAAAATAGAGTTTGATGTGGTATGTTTGGTAGGTGTGAGAGATTGTATTGTGTGTAGTGGAGGTAAAGAGGTAAGGGTTATTATAGGTCCGGTGGACATGCGGAGTTGATGGTTTTGCTCTGTGAGCTGGAGGTAGAAACCTTCGAAAGATACTGCTGGGTCTTAGTAGCAGCATGCACGATTCGCCATCCCTGGCGCATACGTACTAAAAACTACCCCCCACACATACTTCGTCTACCACTCTCCCCCGCGGGACCACCGTTAGGTATTACTTCGCGGGGGCTGGTTGTCGCTAGCATGCTCCTGATGGTGGGACCTCAGTGGAATGCACTATCGGCTTCCACTCCAACTACTCTCCACCAGTTGTCTCTCCAATCGCCACAACTCCACGAGAGTATTGCTAGCGAATGCGTCTACGGCGTTCCAGGCTGCTGCACTGCCAACCATTACGCTTGTTATCTCGTTAGGTGGCACTTGAGGCCGCGCTTTCTCGAACCTGCTGCAGTAGAACATTACGTGTTCTGCGTCCTCCTCCATATCCTCGCATACCGGGCAGTTAGGCGAACTGTCGTGCCCGAATCTGTGTAGATATTTCCGGAAACAGCCATGGCCAGTCAGAAGCTGGGTTAAGTAATAGTTTACTTCTCCATTCCGTCTGTGAACCCAACGTCTTATGTTAGGGATAAGAACGAACATCCATCTTCCTTTGGTCGTTCTTTCCCACCTCGATTGCCAAATCCTTAGCGAGACCATCCGTTCCTCGCCTCTTATAACTAGCGAGGAAAGATCGTTGCCGCGACGCCGTTGGTAGATGCGGCTCATCTCATCGGCCAGGATGTCGACTGGCAGATTGCCAGCTAGCACTAGCGCCGCCTCCTCCGACATGGTTCGGAATGCGCAAATCTGCTTCAGAGCGCTGAGGCGATATATCGCGGCCAATTTTCGGAGTGCCGCCTTTACAGTCAATGCACACGCCCATACTGGGCTCGCATACATAATGATTGACGTCACCACAGTGACTATGACATTTCTTCTAGCTGCTTTCAGACCCCCCACGTTTGGCATAATCTTTGCCAATGCCGTCTGGATGCCTGCCGCTTTCTTCGCCACATAGTCAATGTGCCGCCTGAAGTTGAGGCGATGATCAATTATCACTCCCAGGTATTTGAGCGCGGGGACAGACTGCACAATTTGATCCCCGATTCTTATCTCGCACGTCTCTTGCTTCTTCCGGCTGCTCACAAGAACGACTTCCGTTTTGTGTTCAGCCAGCTCTAGGCCCACCTTATTTAGCCACCCTTTAATACGCATGATTGCCTCGGTAGCTTTCGCTTCTATATCGGCAATATGCTTTGCGACCACCACTATCGCAACATCATCGGCGAATCCAATACTCGTTGTGCCGGTGGGCAGCTCCAACCTCAGGACATCGTCATACACGATGTTCCACAAAAGAGGGCCAAGAACTGACCCTTGTGGGACGCCTGCTGATATTTTATACTGTTTTGTGCCGTTGTCGCTTTCATACACCAACGTACGGTCCTCAAGTAACTCGTTATGGTGTCCAATAAATACCTTGGGACCCACGTTCTTATAAGAGCCCTGCGGACAGCTCCCCAATCCGCCGAGTTAAAAGCGTTTTTAACGTCCAGTGTAACCAGGGCACAGTATTTCATGGCGCCCCCTTTCCACCTATCCCCGGCTATGGCGTCGGACGCCAGCCTCACTACGTGATTTATGGCGTCTATTGTCGACCGCGCCCTTCTGAAGCCGCGCTGGTTATTAGATAGGGCACAGTTTTCTTCGGCTACTCTCAGAAGACGCTCTTACACTACTGACGCTAGCAGCTTGCCCATCGTATCCAGGAGACAGATAGGCCTGTACGACGACGGGTCAGCCGGCGACTTGTTACCTTTCGGGATCAGCACCAGTCTCTGCACCTTCCATTTCTCCGGGAAGACTCTTTCTCTGAGGCACTGTTGCATAAGCTGGGCAAATATCTCAGGCCTTATCCTAATCGCTGCCTTCAGAGCTTTATTAGGGATTCCATCCGGACCTGGGGCCTTTTTGTCGCCAATTCTTTTGTCAGCCGCAAGCACGTCCTCCGTGGTAACAACCGGGGGTGGCTCCTGCTTCCACCGCTAGGTACGGCAGCTTATGTGGGAAAAGTGTTGTCACAATTCTACTCAGCATGGCAGGGCACGTGACATGTGGCCGGCCGTGCCCTTTAAGTCTCTTGAGGACCAACTTATACGCGGTTCCTCATGGGTTGACATCAGCCTCTCTGCAGAGAGCCTCAAAACAGCTTCTCTTGCTGCGCCTAATGGCTTTCTTCAGGTCCCCGCGCAGGCATTTGTAGGCGTGGACTCGACTGTCGAAGCCTGGCTTCCGCCTTGATCGCTGCACTAATCTTCTGGCCTTAAGGCACTCCTTCCTAGCCGAGCTTATATCTGCGTTCCACCAGTAGCACGGGGCGCCTTTTTTGCACGTTCTTCTTCTAGGCATTGAGGCGTCGCATGCTTCGTTCATAGCGGTATACACCTCGCGTACGAGCAGCTCCGCTGTATCACCATTTATGGCTTGGGAAGAGAATGTCAGCCTAAAGATTTCTTCGTCGAACGACGTGTCGTTCCACTTCGGTTCCCTATGAGTCCGGCCTATATCTCCTCTGCCTCGCCGAGCCTCAACCTCCATAAAGATGGCTTGGTGGTCGCTGCCCGAGTAGCCTTCACTGAGTGTCCACTTGCACTTTGTCACCAAACTATCACTCACGAAAGTGATATCGATCATTGATCCAAAGCCTGCTTTTATGAACGTGTGTTTTTGCCCGTCATTCATCAGCGCCAGTGGTAGCATTGCAAACGCTTCCAGTGGGGCACGGCCTCTAGCATTAGTGATTCTATTGCCCCATTCCACCGCCCAGGCGTTAAAGTCCCCCGCGATTATGACCAACGATTTGATGCGGGCATCCGCCACTAGATCATCTAGCATGTACAGGAACTCTTCCTGCGTCCAGCTTGGAAGTGTATAGCAGCTATAGCCATGTATGTCCCGAGCTCTCGCCCTCGCGAAGCCATTGTGCTGGGCGCTTTCATCCAGGAGTGCAAAATCCGGTGACCAGATTGCTGCTTTCCCTGCTGCATCGGCAACCCATCCGCCACGGTTCATGCTTCTGAATGGCTCGCTGATCAACACCAGGTCTATCTTCTCTTCTATGACCTTCTGTCTGAGCAGATCATGAGCTGCCTCGCCGTGATTGAGATTAATTTGCATAATTCTCATTTGCGTCCTCTAGCAGCTAAAGCTCGTTTGAATAACGGGCACTTACTGCTCCTTGCTACGTGTTTAGCGTCAGCACTTGGTACGCCTTTCCAAGAAAAGCACAGGGGATCTTTTGAGCACAGTTTTGCGATGTGCCCATCCTCTCCGCATCGTCGGCAGACCTTTGATCGGTCGCATATCCCTTTACAATGCTTGGCAATGTGTCAGAATTCCAAGCAGCGGTAACACTTCACCAGTGCTCTGTGCTCCCTTAGTCGACACACCACCCAGCCTACTCTTAATTTACCACCAGCTAGCAGCTTGTTGGCTTCCTCTTGCGACAGGCTGATTATTGCCGTTTGCGTGCCACCGTGAGCCTTTCTCAGGCTAACTACCTCTGCGTTTGGCAGCCCATATTGGCTCTTTATGGCCTCGCAGATGTCCTCCCTTGAGGTGATTTCGTCGACATCCCTGCATTCGACTGTACCGCGTTGCTTCAGCCTTATAACTGCCGCCTGGTCACCTAGTAGGGATCTCACTGCATTCTTCAGCTCTTCCGTTTTCTCTCCGTTTTTGTCCAGTTGCAGCAGTAAGTCGCTTTTCTGTGTCCTGCTGATTTTGTGGACCACTTCACCTAGCTGCTTCAGTTTGGGATCGCCTTTGACCTTACGCAGCACTTCAGCGTAGGAGAGCTTGCCGGTCGCAGCTATAACGATGGCGTCCGGTATCCCTCTACGGACTTGCAGTGTGCGGTCCTTTTTTTTCCTGGCCGTCACTTGTTGCCAGTCCTCGCCGGTAGCCCGCGTACTCTGGTCGGTGGGCTTCTGCGCGACTCCCTTGGGCCCACTGGCCACGTTACGACGCTTGGCAGTTGGTGCGTCTATATCACCGGGCTGTCTTCTTTTGGAAGCGCTTATCTTCGGGTCGGACTCCGGAGCGTCTTTCTTGGTCACCCCTCCTTGATTACAAGGGGGAGTCGTTTGAGCAGCTTTATCAACCTTGTCGGCCTTGCCACTGTGATCGGCCCTTGTCTGGTCCCTTAGCAGCGCACACTGCTCGTAGGCCATTCTGATGCCCTCAATGGCATCCCTCATGGCTTGGTGAATGGACCGCCTTTTGCCATTCTCCAACATTTCTACCAGTGCCTCTATGTGGTGGCCCAGCCTTACAAAGGCCGCCGTGTCCCCCGCATCTGTCGTAGGCACTCTCTTTAAATTGGTAGGCGACTGTGGCTGCGCTCGGCCACCAACCGGCGATCGTAGCATTCTGCTACTCGCCCTAAACGGGTTCTCGTCGCTCAGACCACTGGCGTGAACTCCACTGTATGCTTTTTTTGTCGTACCGGCAGACATCGGCGTTGCTATTTTGGGTTTATTTGTGTTATTCATGTTTTATTTTATATGGACCCCAACTGGGAAGCCGCTATCCGATTCCGCTGGTGTAGTTGCTGTTAAGACCCCATGGTTATCTTTGCAAGTAATGAGGCCATGCAGTGGGTTGACGCTAGCCCTTATGAGACTAGCGTTCAGTGCCAGGTCCAGCATTAGCCAGGAGTTCTTCTCAACCGCCTACACCCACCAACTTAACGGTGCGGCCTAGAACGTACTTCCCAGACTTGCCATAATTTTAACGGGGCGGGGGCGGTATCAGCAATAGCCCGAAACCCATTTCGGCTGGATGTCACTCCAACCTACTCAGGTAACGGAATACTGCCACCACCAGCTCAAAATCGTCAATTTAAATACGTGTTCCGGTATACCATAATCAAGACCTTACCGGGCTCGGTCTTTATGCCTATCCCTAGGCTTCGTAGAGTTGTCTCCCTCGATGCCACTCCCATACTAAGAGTAGGAAGCATCTATTCTAAAGACGGTGCTTACTCGTCCTGCCATCGAAGTTTCGCAAGGTTATGCGGCCTTTTTAGCCGCCCCTCCTCCTCTACCGCTCTTGGTCGGGGACTGCTTATTGGCTATTCGCAGCTAACCTGCAGATATACCCTTGGGTACACGCAAGCCGATCACAATCCGCCACCTGTGACCCCCACAGTAGCCTGAGCTTAGCCCTGTGTGCGGAGTTGATGGTGTGAGTGGGTGTGCGTGCGTGTGTGTGTGCTGTTGGATGTGCGGTGATATGACGCGAGTGGGCAAGCGTGCGGCCGTCGTTCCCCCATACATATACTACTATTCGGAAATGGCGAAAAATTTTGAGGAGCAAAAAAAGCGCTTTTTGTTGCGGGTCAAAATTCGCGTCAACGTTCCCCGATACATATATTACTGTAGTTTTCTCCAATTGTTTGATATAATATATGGTTTGATAAAAATGTGAGGCAACTTTATTTAGTCCCTTTTTTACAGAAGTATATTGTTATGGAGAGGGATATATATTAGTTTGGGGAAAAAGAAATCCATTATTTTTATATGAACTTCAGGACTTTATTTAACATGCTTCGGATTGTCCGATTTGGGTCAAATATGCACCCATCGTTGTATGATTTGTTGTCATTTTAAAGGTAAATTCAAAATGCCTCTCTCATGGAAGTCCTGGTCTCTATTTGCAAAAAACTCTAGTAGTCGATTTTCACAATCCTCCCTAGACTCCAATTTTTTATCATTAAAGAAATTTTGCAATGCAATAAAAAGATGACAATCGCATGGTGCCCAGTCCCGACTGTATGGCGGATGCATTAAAACTTCCCAACCAAGCTCCCGAAGTTTCTGGCGAGTCACTGTAGATGTGTGTGGCCTAGCGTTGTCCTGGTGGAACACGACACCTCTCCTGTTGGCCAATTCTGGCCGTTTCTGGTCAATCGCTATCTTCAAACCAAAATTACACATAATTGGCTGTTACAGTATCGGGACCATAAACACCATTCACAATTTTAGCCGCCTGGCTTGTATTTTCGCCCTTGTCAAAGAAAAACTGTAAAATGTACCGAATTTTCTCTTTATTCACTTCCATTTTTAACACGCTGTAACTCACAACTGAATGCACCAAACAAAAAACAGCAAAAGAATTTTTTTTACTGCGAAATGTCACCTTTCCAACGAGCATAAATGTGAGATTGTTTGATCGATACTTTACGAGAAATCTATCAGTGCAGCCATCTACCGAAAAAATAATGGATTTCTTTTTCCCGAAGCTAATATAACGCAATTACTGTGTTTATATATAATATAAGTTGAAACTATACTATAGAAATTTGCATACCTCTTAATTTTGTTGAGCCTATAGCCATTACTATGAGAAATTTTAAAATTGGTCAGAAAGCGATGAAACTTGTCTTTCTGTCGTTCAGAAAAATGCAACGTTGCCTACTTCATAAATATTGTAATAAAAAAGTTATTTCTGTGGTACTGAGTACAGTACGGATGTTGTATATATGAATGATATTTAGTTTATTTTTATTATTCGGTGTACCGCGGTTTAGCCCTAAGCTGCTCGGCTTTTGTGCGCCAAGTCTAACCGTCTCATGGAGTGCCAATGAAGCTCGGCAAGAGACGTTCCCTAACTTTGAACTTAGGCGGATTTAACGCCTTGTAATTTCAGCGAGTTAAACGCTTGATTGAATTGTTTGATAGCAATTAATTTTATTCAATTCTTACCTGGCTATTTATACACAAATTATTACACTAAATTATTCTAACGTAAACAGATAGTAATTGTTTTGATTAGGGCGCCTGGCATCGTATTGCATTACGAAATGCAATGCCCAACCAGTTGAAGTGCGACAAAATTTTTGTTTTACCTTTTTTGTTACAGAATTATGCAAATTTAGCATAATTCTGTCGCACTTTAAAGTGGATGCATACGACGGTATGCGATCACACTACAATATGCTTGATGACGCCCTAAATGAATATGCTCAAAATCCACGATGATTGGTAATTTAAATTTTGCTTTATTTCATAGTTCATGACATGACCAAAATGTTTCAGCACATGCTCACACCAGCAAAGACCTGGTAGCAAAGTATCTGAAGGTCACGTTTTAGTAATTCCTCAGAAAGAATATGCTATAAAATGAAAAGCAAGGAACATATAAAGAATATATTGAAAAAACGTGCATACATTGTGATTATGTAAAGGTTAAAGAATACTTTCTTAGTTGTGTCACAATTTGATAACATTGAATGCCTCTGATCAGACAAATATATTAGTTCCTTCAAAGGCAAATGTGGTTAATAATTCAACGGCACTGATTCGTTTTGAGCTAACGCCCTGGATAAATAAAACTCTCCGAGAACTAACATCACATAAATAAAAACTGGGAATTTAAGGCATCTCGGGAAGTAAAGCTATTAAACCTGCAAGTAGAGAATGTAGAGACAATTTCTATATTAGAAGTTCGGATAACGTTGGAAAAAAATGTTTGAAATTTATCAGCACTACTAAGCCCGCTTGTGACCGCCAAAGACAAAATGTAATAAATTAAGATCAAACAAAACCGGCATATTTTAGTAAGTAAATAAATATATAAAAAATCAAATATATAGAAAATCCTAAATTGCAAATAAAAGTTCAGCAAAGTTACATATTCAATTCATTGAAAATCATTTCGCCATTATCTCATCATTTTAATGTTGGCAGTATTTATTTATTTATCTATTTAATTTCAACTAGCGTGATACGCAAAGCGCTCCAAAGGTCAATGCAATGCCTAACGCAGTTTAATACCTGATTGCATAAAAATATCAATATATGGATATGGATTATGAAAAAAAACTAAATTCTAATTAAAAATGTTTGAATAAGAAACAGCAAGATAAACAAGGCAGTTAAGAAATACAAGTTACAAATTGGCTCCCCAACCCCATAGAAGGTCAAGGAAAAAATTGAAAGGACAATGCTTTTAGGATACCATAAGGTAATAGCAAATGAATAAAATCATTAGAGTAGTTTACAAGAGAATAAACTGTCTTCACACTATACCAACAAGTTACAAGACTAAAAAAGCGGAAGGAAATCTGGGGCTTAAGGCTTAGGGATTACAGCTAGTGGACAAGTATCTTACTCATTAGTGGCGAAATGCAAAAGAGGTTCACTCAAAATGCATTATTGCAGAGGTTGACAATATTGAGTAAGCTTAAAAAAAGCAACAGGTTACTTCATGGAGTAATTTGCTTAGAGGTACATGTAAGGTTGCGTTTGCCATATTCAGAGTTGTGGAGCCCCTTCTACGTACATTGTTAACAATATCACTTATTACGGAAAATACATAAGCGTAGTTCGTAGTTCACGAACGTAGTTCGACAAGCTTCTTCTAAGCCATATAAGAAGGAAGTCGTTCAATACTTAATATTTCATTGATTCGCATAAGTTGGAAGACGTCGATTCGTTCACAGATTTAGGCGTTCTATTTGATTATATGTTACGTTTCAATTTGCATATTGAGTTCTCGTCAAGCAAAGCTAGGTCTGTGCTTGGTTTTATAAAGAGGTGGTCCAGAGAGCTTGATAATCCTTATATTACGAAAAGGCTTTACATGTGTTTAGTTAGACCTATACTATGCCTCTGTTGTGTGGTTTCCTCCATATAGGTGCTATCTAGATTCAATTGAATCTGTTCAAAAACAATTCTTGCTGTTTGCCCTTAGGAATGTGGGTTGGGACCCGATTGCCCCTCTTTCACCCTATGAAAATAGGTTGCTTCTGTTATCCTTACCGTCACTGGAGAAACGTAGATTTGTTCTTAGGGTTTCCTTCGTAATCAAATTAATGAATGGTACAATTGACTCGCCCGCATTACTTCGTGAGATAGACTTCCCACCGCTTCTCTAGGCACTTTATCTTGATAAAGCTTAGTCAATACAAATATAATTACGAACTGTTTAACCCGCTCAGAGTTGTTTGCAAGAACCTAAATGAGGTCTATAACTTATTCTCATTAACGGACTATTTAAAGTCCATTAAAGCAACATTGCTTAATACACGAGATTTACTATGTCGTACTTGAACTAAATTTCAACTTTAAAAAGTCATTACAAGTCGCACTATTATTGGTTGCCAAGCTTATGCATGTTTGCGATGGCTTAGGGATTCACTTGCAATTTGGTCCTGTACCGGTGGGTCTATGCTAGTTGTGTACATGCTTTTTTCTTTTTTTTTTTTTTTTTCTTCTTATTTGGTTTATTGTACTTATACTAAGTTTTAATATTAATTAATTTAAGATTTACTTTAAGAGTCAATTGAACTCGACTGCCATTTTTTTTTAGTTGAGTTTCTAGTATAAGTGGAATAAATAAATAAATAAATAAATAAATAAGATCTGCGGCATTAGAAGAGCTTAGACCAAATCACATTCAACCTGTTGGGATAAATAAATATTTATGAAATATACAGCCCTCAAGGTTCCAACAATTTTTCCATGTATATTATCTATACAGTTAAGCATCTCTCAAAATTGAATTATCTATATATCAATACATTTTCTGTAATCGCCAATCAGGATATTCCCGTGGTGACGATAATGATCAATATGACAACATAGCTTTAGATTTGATGAATAAGGTGCTTGCCAATGACCATTCCAAAAGAATCCCAAAGGATATAATTGATGTTTGACTCAAGGACATCAGAATTGCTACTATCAGTGCTAAGTAGAAGAAAGATATCATTCGTAAATAAGAATTGTCTGCAAATATTTGTTTCTATATATTCATGACGACCATTACCATATGTACCTGAAGAATAAAGGAAGAATTCCAAAATAATTACCATATGTATCAATGAAATGATATCTACCAGATAAGTATGAATGAATAAGCTCACAAATAGATCTAGTAAATTTAAATAAACTCATTCATTCACGATGAAACAATTAAAGCTACTTAACCTCATTAACCTCAATAATAACCATACTTTCTCACAAGTTTCTACAAAGCCTGAAAATAAACTACCGTAGTATCATTTTTTTTCCTTACGAAAGATTTTTATTGCTTTTTTACGATAACGACAAAAAATTTCCTAGTTATCCTCAATTAATCAGCGGGCGTGGTAAATGAAAGGCACATAGGTAGAAGAATTATCGTTATGTATTCCATATCAAGGAGAACGTGGAGAAAAAAGTACTTAACGGGGCTGAAGACTTTTTCCACTGTTGTAGCGTGTACGTAATTGAAAATGTGATCGATTTGAATGCTGTTTAAGTTCATTGTTATTTGTGTTACGCTTACATTACTCTCTTTTTACATTTGTGTTAAAATACACCGTCAACAGTGACACATTGATTAGCATTACCTGAAAATATCGCAGCTTTAGTATTCTTGCCATTAACGGCGTTGCATACAGAATATGTTGAATTGCTATTTTTGGGTAAGGTATTGACCCGTGGCCTTTGTTCATTATTAAGAAGCTTGCTGATAACGTTAACGCAAAATGAGCCACCCAAGTGCGATGAACGGTGGGGCAAGGATCGTTAATTTATGAACGAGTACTGTAGGAAAGGACGCAGTAAGCTTTATATTTCTTTTTTTATAATGTGTTATGATTTTAATGGATGAAACTTAATGTTAAACAGAGCTGTAATGTAAATACACCTTTCGTTAAGAAAAAAAATATTTTAAAATAGAATTTATTTTTAAACATTATTGGTAATATCTGAGTCATTATAAACATTATATATAAGCCGTAATAAAAATAAGATTCGAATTTCTTTTAATTTTTCTGGGATATCTGCCATTGATGATCTAGCCCTTGACTTTGACGAGGCAGGCGTTAGCAGAATAATAAACGCAACAAGTTTTAAAAATATTAAATTTTTTACAATGTAATGAATACCTGACATATAACAAACTAATGTTTTGATCATATTATTACTTTTTTGTATTAAAAATTTTGTAAAGTCAGCCAAGCTATGCGGGACAAAGTTAAATTAACCCGTACGCTCTAACGTGACAATATTCAAAGGAGGGAAGGAGGAACGTATTTTAGCTGCAACAGCAATCGAATGAGTGAGCGGTAAGTTACCCAAAGGTATGCACACAGAAATTCCAGAATACCTTATCGATGTTTTCCAAAAAACGGTATCCAACAAACAAAAGGGATTACCCTAAATTAAGTGCGGCGGGTTGAAGAATTCAACAATACAGTTGTTAAATGACAAAAAAATTTTAAAAAAGTATAGGTAAATTGATGGATTCCTTGTACGGTTTGCAGGCTTACGTTGATATGAAAAATCAACAATAGAATCTCGTAAACATGGCACCGTCTCTTCGTTATATAAAAAAATTAGAAGATAAGGCTTGTCACTAGCTATATAAATGGCAGCATTTGGATAAAATGTATAAAGAAGCAATATTTTCGAAATGAGAGAAATGCTTGCGGATGGAATTTGAGGAATGCTCGGACTTCCACCAAAACCATCTAAAACGAAAGGAATATATCCAGAACGTTCCCGCGAAGTTCAATATGTACAACTGCTATAAGTTACAAAAGCCAATAACAGCAGACGAAAAAGTGGTGAAGCAATATCCGCATCAAAATTATATCAAGGTCTTACTGTATTTAGCCCTTAAATATGCCTCCACATACCCTACACAACTAATTTTCATACTCAGTTCGACAAGAAGTAGATCTCTGGACATCGGCGAAAAGAATATTGACGCGTTTGAAAAGCATTCAAGACCTAGGTTTGTTACTCAAAAGAATAAGCATAGATTTATGCGGTCCTGTAGATGCGGATTTGGCTTCAAACCAAAATGATGCCTGGTCATATTTTGGCTGCGCGTTTAACTTGGCCAATGCGGCAAAGATCTTAAAACCGTGGACTATTCAAGAATTGAAAAAGAATACTAATCCTTAAGTGAAACAGCCAAAGAAGCAATATATCTGTGAGAACTATTGCACGAAGGTGGAATGCAACTAAAATGCCATAAAACTTTACAACGGTAGTCAGAGAGTGAGTAAATTGGCCTTAAGTGGTGGATATTATTAGGGAGCCAAAATCTATATATTTCCCGACTGTTTTTTTTCCAACGCTGTCATTATTGGAAATGTTGCTTAGTCATTTTTGATATTTCTTCTACTGTATATTAGTTTGGGGAAAAAGAAATCCATTATTTTTTCGGTAGATGGCTGCACTGATAGATTTCTGGTAAAGTATCGATCAAACAATTTTCGATACTGTACGCTTACATACTGTACATTTCGCAGTAAAAAAAATTCTTTTGCTGTTTTTTGTTTGGTGCATTCAGTTGTGAGTTACAGCGTGTTAAAAATGGAAGTGAACAAAGAGAAAATTCGGTACATTTTACAGTTTTTCTTTGACAAAGGCGAAAATGCAAGCCAGGCGGCTAAAATTGTGAATGGTGTTTATGGTCCCGACACTGTAACAGCCAATTATGTGCAATTTTGGTTTCGTAGATTCCGTTCAGGAATTTTTGATGTTAAAGATGCACCTCGCACAGGTAGGCCGGTCGGCGAAAATGTCGATAAAATCGGAGAAATGATCGAAGTTGACCGGCATGTTAGCAGTCGTAACATCGCCCAGGAGCTAAAAATCGACCATAAAACAGTTTTAAACCATTTACACAAAGCTGGATTCAAAAAGAAGCTCGATGTTTGGGTGCCACACCAATTAACAGAAAAAAACATGATGGATCGAATTTCCATCTGCGAACCCTTGGCCAAACGGAATGACATAGACCCATTTCTTAAACGGATGGTGACTGGAGATGAGAAATGGATCACATACGATAACCCTGTGCGAAAACGATCGTGGTCAAAGAGCGGTGAAGCACCTCCAACGGTGGTCAAACCAGGACTAACGGCCAGGAAGGTTTTGCTATGCATTTGGTGGGACTGGAAGAGGATTATTTATTATGAGTTGCTTCCATATGGTCAAACGCTAAATTCTGATCTCTACTGTCAACAACTGGACCGTTTGAAGATAGCGATTGACCAGAAACGGCCAGAATTGGCCAACAGGAGAGGTGTCGTGTTCCACCAGGACAACGCTAGGCCACACACATCTACAGTGACTCGCCAGAAACTTCGGGAGGTTTCTGTCGAGTCTGTGTAGTGTATTTCATTTGTTTCTGTTCAATTGGTATCGTTCTTTTTGGCTCTTATGCTTACATAAAAATAACTATTTCTCCAATATAATAAGAGCGTTCTACATATATATCACAGCAGATAATGTTGCATTTTCCAGACCATCACATATTAATGATCGTGCTCCGATTTCGGCTGATTTTAGAGCAGTCGACAAAAATCTCCCCGTTTTCTCTTGGCAATATCGCTAGAATAATTCTATTCATCGTTGCCTTTTATACTCTTTATCTCCCCAAATAAACAGTTTACTTATTGCAACCACTGGCGGGACATTATTTCCTCATTAGCAGGTTGATGTTTAAGCACAAGAGATGCAATGATCATCCGTAGAAAATTAACATAGTGAATAGCTCCTTCAGACCATCGTCTGTCCGCAGGTCGGCACTTCTATTTACCATTACAAGCTTCACAAGTTGCCTATATGTGGTTTTCATTATCGCAGCGTTTTTGACATTTTGCGTTCACATAATTCGGTTGCTTACTCCGCAATCTTCTCTTGTGTTAAAGTTTGTCAACAAAACATGTAAATATTAACAACCAAACTATGAATTAACTTCTTCAAATTTTCAGCTCTTTGGAAAGACACTTCCGTACAGACACTTTTACTCTGCCACTTCTCACATTGCGAAATTCACTGCGCTGTACCATCTTGTAGTCATTTGAAAGGTAAATGAATCCCCCAAAACCAACTTAACGTAAATCATATGTTTCTTTATTTGCCAAAAGAGGAAGAAAATCTAAGATCACTTCACTTCATAAGTCGGAATAACAAAATAAAACAAGAAAATTAATTGGAACTCGAGAAGAATCAAAATGACTTTAGTTGTGTGGTGGACGCTATAAAACCCATAGAGATGTACAATCAAGCTATCAGCCAGTTTATTAAAGTTCAAAGAAAGAACCTGATGTTCACACTGCATCTTTTTCTATTCAGAGAATAAGAAGAAGCATTCTATGTGAATTTCCTTTTTCTGTTTTGTTTATTACGCGCTCACGTTGATTAAGTGCTGTAGCTAAGATCAAAATTTGAAAGGAATAGCTTCACTCCATCTATTCATTTTTGTGTATCTAATATTTTTTCGAAAAATTTGAAAAGAATTTATACAAGTTTACAATAATTTCTAAGAACCATAATAAAAACCGTTTATCTTACGCATAGGAAGAGCTTACAGTCTATTATAATGTTGCTATTTTCCTTTATTTTTCACATAATTCATCCTTTCTGCAGAAGTAATCTTATATTAATTATTATTAAAAACTAGTATAAAGTATATAAAGAAAAGCAAAGCAAAAACAAAAACTAAATAATCATTCATGTATAAATAAATAAGCAAGAAAAGAGCTTATATACATCTAGCAGAGAGGTACGCTCACAACCAGTGCAGATACAATTTGCAAATGAATTCCTAAACCATTGCAAACACGTAAAAGCTTGGCAGTCGATAACAGTGAACAACACAAATTAAGTTCCGAATTGTAGTGAGATGTTAAGATTGCAAACTAGTTTGAATACGACGTAGACAAATCGCACTTATTAAACAAAGTTGGTTTGATAGACTTTTAAAATTCCGATTTTGAGATTAAGTGATAGTCAACATTTAAATTTCTGCAAATAACTCTGAACGGGTTAAGGAGCTCATAATTATATTTAGATTGACTCAGCTTAACGAAAATAAAGTGCCTAGGGAAGCGGTTAGGGACATTAAAGCTTATCCATCACCACGTAGTGGACTCACCAAGTTATATGGGCGAATTGATAGTACCATTAATTAACTTAATTACGAAAAAAACAAGAAGTAATCTATGTTTCTCAAATGAAGATAAGTATAAGAGAAGCAACCTATTTTCATAAGGAGGAAAAGAGAGAAGAGGCTCCCAACCCAAATTCCTAAGGACAAATAGCAGCAAATGCTTTTAAACAGATCCAATTGATTCTGCGTAACACCTATAGGAAGAATATCGCACTAAATACATGTATAGCCTTTTTGTAATGTAAGCATCCTTAAGCTCTTTGGACTACCTCTTAATGGAACCAAGCGCGGGCCTAGCTTTACTTAAAGAGAGCTCAGTATGAAAATCAAAATGTAATCTTTGGGCGAATAGAAGCGCTAGAGCTATCAGTGAATCAACGTTTTCCAGCTTGTGTAAATCAACGAAATGCTCAGTGTTGAATGACTTCCTTCTTAAGAAAGAAAGCTTCAGTTGCAGAAAGCTAAGTCAATTTGAAGCTGATGAAGAAAACAGTTTACAGCGTGCATTAAGATCTTGCTGGATTTAATCAGGGTGTGGGGAGAACATTAATTTATGCAATCAACAAAAGGGGTTTTACGTGGTTACCTTGAAGAACGCCAGACGCCACGGGAAATTCATGTGAGGTGATGAAGTTAAATAGAACAATGAACGATCTCTTAAATTAAATTAGATTAAAAATCATTGAAATAATACCACATAACTCATCGGAGCATGATTTGAGTGTAGATGTTAGAATACCATCAGGCTCAGGCGCAAAAGTATAGTTTAGAGACCCCAAACAATGTAAAACGTCGTTTTATGAAATTACCAAGATACGAATCGAAACCGAGTTAGTTATAAGTTATACTGAGATTTTTTTTAGAGTTGACAAACTTAAAAAATATCTAGGATTAACAAGCAGTGGTGATTTTATCAACTGAAGGTATCTGAAATAATATTGCTGGTTGGGCTAATTAAATCATAAGCAATACCACTTTTCATAAATGTTTTGAAAAGTTTGTTTTTCTTTTTTTGCTGATATTTATTTCTCTTGTTAGACCATGGTGGGCACCTGCTTTGAGGGCGAGGTTGCTTGATCGGAACCGTTGCAGTAATACCTACGTTTACTAGATTATAGAACGAAACCAGTAAAGTTTCTAAAGTGATTGTTTTAATAAAATAAATTACCATAAAATTGAAAAACACCACAGCTCGATCAGATGTTGAAGTGGGGACAGTACACCTAAAATTGTCACTATAAGGCTAAGTGACTTGTGGTAAATTAATGTCCCCCAAGGCTATGAGTATAACAGTAGGTTTATACTTTTCGGCAACGTCACAAATTGGAACACCATCTTTTTTATAAATGGAGATAGTTGCATTTGGGGGAATATATGAGCAAGTTACATATAATTATTTACTGCCAATTTTCGGCCGAATAACAATAAATTCAACTTCGGGAGGAGTAGAAAATTCAAATGAATACGACAGAACCATAAAAGATATGGCAATCAAAACAACGCCACCAGTGAGATCCAATCGATCCCTTTTGAAAACCCGGAAAGAATTGTGAAAAACCACTCTTCGTCTCCGTAAACAGCTTATAAAGCTCAATATCCCGCTTCCTACACTAAGGGCATGACTAACGTAACCCTTTCGAAAGATATAGGACTGCATTTACAGCACGGCCGTGTTACCTACACGCTTTGCATAACAAAAACGCTCGAAAAGTCATCAAGTAATGGATCGCTCAAGGCCTGTTGCGCTTGCGAAAGTGCACTTGGTTTTTCCCTGCCTGTGTTTAAACTAATTGTATTCGATAGACCATATCATTTATCCTTGTGATGACTTTGTATGGACCTTCCCAATTCATCGCAGTGTTGGTGGCATACCTTTTTTACGTAAAGGATACAATAACACTAAATCCCCTTCCTTAAATCCATCATCGTTAGCCCTCAGCGCGTACCTTACTTTGACCCGATTTGTTTTATTTCGAACCTGTCGGTACAAGCTATCCAATATCAACCTTAATCTAGCAACACATTCGGTCTCGGTCCTTTGGACATTAGGAGGTGTCAAAAATTTTAAGTCTGCGGGTAGCCGCAAATTAGATCCGAACAAAATCTGCACCAGGGGTAGAGCAGTGGTGCTGTGCACTGTAGTGAAAACACAATTAAAGGTTCGTTTTAATAATTCTTTATTACGAATGCTTTTACATCTCACTTACTATCTTAATATTATTACTATTATTGATTTTAGTGAACTGTGGTATAATAATTTACACTTTTCCTCTTGGGAAGAATGATCTTAAACATTAAATGATCATTCTTGCGATTAATGATTATCGATTAGTTTAGTTATTTCTTCTACCGTGGTTATTATAGATACTTTTATAATAAAAAAAAATTACAAAAAATTTTATTTGTGTAGATTTTATTTTTATTTATATTTTGCTTGTCTAGGTACCTTGCACTTTACGAAGCTTCTTCATACAGTTTTAACTTGTTTTTGTGTATTATTTGATTTTTATTTTTATTGTCTTTAATTTTAATATTGTTGTTATCCTTAATTTCTACGAGCTTATACGATCCTAAATACTTATTCTGTAACTTATGCCCTACTTCATTTCTTAGTAATGCTAGATTGCCTGCTTCTAGTGGGGAATTGTTAATTTTCCTGTCGTAATTTATTTTTTGTTTTTCTTTATCTAATAGTATCCTAGCGCGCGCGTATGCTATATCTAATCTTTATTTTGAATTGATTTTGCGATACGGATTCGAAAATCCTCTCGCTTTGTGACACTTTGAATGTTGACATTTTTAATATACCGGCTTCTGTTTCAAGCCTTTGGAAAAACGGGCCTAAGTCGAGTTTTCCGTTGGGATACATGTCCTTTATTTCGAATTTGGCGATTATTTTCCTCACATGTTTCAGACAACATTTGTCGGAGTCAAATTTTAATTTCACAAATTTCCTTACGTCATTATTGTTAATGACTTCATAGACTTTGGGCTCCGTATTCTTATGTTCGCTTACTTGTCGTTTTGTGCGCAGTTATCTTTCTGCCGCGTTGCAGATCTTGTTATTATCTTATATGTTTTGTTGTGTATTTCCTTGAGGTCGTTAATTGTTATGCGGGATAGGCCGTCCACTACGTCTTTTTCTTTTCCCTTGAGATACTCTACCATAAAATCGTATTCTTCCAAGTCTAGTCGTAAACGCGTAAGTTTTGAACTTGGGTTCCGCATAGAGAATAAGTATACTAATGGTCTGTGGTCAAATTTTACTAAGAATTTTCTTCCGTATATGTAGGGTCTGAAATGGTTGATTGCCCAATGTATTGCGATTAGTTCTTGTTGGGTAGTGGATTTATTTGTTTCTCCTTTTGTGAATGTTCTTGAGGCGTAGGAAACTGGGAGTTGTACTCCATTGTACTGTTGTGTGAGTACCGCGCCGCAGGCGTATTTGCTAACATCTGTTGTTATGCAGAATGGTTTTGTGAAGTCTGGATATTGCAGTTTTTTAATTCATTTTTTTTTTTAGTTTAGGTTTTAGTAATTCATTTTTCAAGTGCTCAAATGCCTGAGTACATGTTAATGTCCATTCGAATGAGACGGTCTTTCTGCAGAGTTTAGTTAAGTGGCATGAATATTCTGAAAAATTTTTTATAAAGCGTCGATAATGGTTGCAAAATGCAACGAAATGTCTTACGTCTGCAACTTTTGGGATCGGGTAATTCTTGATGACATCATATTTGCTATCATCGGGAAGTATTCCCCTGTCAGTGCATTTATGGCCTGAAAAGGTTACTTCGCTCCTCAAGAAAAAACATTTTCCTGGGTTCAGCTTTAAATTGTGTTGCCTGCATAGCTGGAACACATCTCTTAAATTTTTGAGCATATGTTGCTCGAAACATCCTATTACTACTAAATCATCCATGTAGAGAAATGCTTGCGATGGTTTTAGGCCGGGGACGAGAATGCTATATGTGGATCAGATATATGTACATACTGTAAGAGAAAAAAAATATAAGGAGAAAAAGAAGCAAATAAAATTATGGAATTCTTTTATAGTATAATATATAATATGATTGAATATAAACATTGTACTTTTTTTACAAAATAATTAATACAAGAAAAAATCTCTCTGTTTCCTTTACCATCATCATCATCAAACAAAAAAAGGGAGCTATAAAAACAGTGTGTTTAGTTATCTAGAGCACATTACCTTGTAACAATGTGCCAAGATAAAATAATTATTATCGATGTGCAACGTTTCTATAGTGCAAACAAATTTATTCCAAAAGTGGTTTGCACCTCCGACTATGACTCACAAGTCAAAAATTTCATAACTCAACCTCCATTCAAATATTCAAAGTTAATGGTAAAGGACAGGACTACAAACAACTGGTTGTATAATCAGTTTCATGGATTACAATGGGATGATGGTAATTCAACAGGTGTTGAAGAATATCTAAAGATGTCTATTAAAAACACTCAAAATCCAAGTCTATATGTTAAAGGAGTTGAAAAATTTAAATGGGTGAAAACCCTAATTAGCGAAGAAATTTGCACACTTAGTTTAGATGACTTTAACTGTTCGAATATAGATAAACAGATACAAAAACAAATTTACAATACAAAATTGTAATTGCCATCGTTGTAAATATAGAGCGTGCTGTGAAACATATTATATTACTACGAAATTTCTCTAAGTTCAATTTAATGAATAAAGAGAATATATTCACAATTTCAAACGTGACGAGTCGACTTGTGTTCAGTGTAGTGCGTGTTTTCTTTTCGTCTGCGTTTTTTCAATTGTTTCGGTGTTTTCGGTGTTTTTGTGTATTTAACTTCTGTCTTTTCAGTGTTATTGCTAAAACTGGTTAACGCGGATATCGCGTATGTGCTTTTGTTTCGTCTATATATAATAAAAAATAGAAAACAAAAAAACAAAATAAAAAAAAAAAATTGAAAACATTTGACACTTTTCTTTAGTAGTTCCCCACCTTCCTCCACAGTTCCCAAACCTTTTCAAGTGAGTGGTTATTTCACAAATAATAAGCAATAGACAACAATAAGGCATAATGGCCCCGGGGCCGCCAGACAAAAACTCGAATAGATTTTATCTATTAAGTGATACATCCCCCCAAAGAAAAAAAAGTAAAAATTCAAATTTTCCGGTGTTGCCGATCAGCGATATAACCCCTATTGATAAAAAATATATTGTTATTTCTTCAACCGATGCTCGAATAACAATTTCCCAAATTAGCCCTTTTGGTATAAAAAAGCTCTAGATAGCATTACAACATATATCGACTCCATCTCGATTCTACGCGATGGGAATTTACTGGTCCTCGCTGGGAACCCGCGCGCAACCGAAAAACTCATAAAGGCCAAATCTTTAGCTAATTTATGTGCTATTTCAGCTAAACTACATGAGAAACTTAACTCGATTCGAGGCGTAATTTATGCCCCTTGCTTAAAGCATGTGCCGGAAGATGAAATTGTTCGCGAAATGGGCAATCAAGGAGTGACTGAAGTATATAAATTCACCAAACTGAATGATGACGGAAAAACACGCTTTCCTACGGGAAGGATTATTTTAACTTTTGGTCGCTATCGATTACCGCGAACCGTTGATGTGGCGTGGTATAAATGTAAAGTAGAACTATGCATTCCAAATCCTATGAGATGTAAAAATTGCCAACGCCTGGGTCATACGGCATAAAGTTGCACTAGTGCTGCATCTTGTGCTAACTGTGGTCATCCTCCACATGCTGAAAGCTGTACCCGTAGTTTCTGCATAAATTGCAATGATCAACATTCAGCGTTAGACAAACAATGCCCACGTTTTGTACAGATGCGTGAAATTCTAAAAATCAAAACAGAAAATTACTGTAGCATGGGCGAAGCGCGACGCACATACCGGGAAAGAAATCCCTCTGTAGTCCATGGAATTGGCAAAAGTAATAACTACGCTGCTGTTGCCTCGCAAATCGAGCCTAGTAAGACTTTAACTGCAACTGCTTCCAATGAAAAACCTGTTCCACCATTAACCAAAAATTATATTGCGAAATCAGTTACATCATCCGCCAAAGACAATATTGAAAAAACCAAAGCAACTGCAAATATTGAAAAAATTAAAACAACAACACATATGCTAAAATCTAATATACCAAATTCTCCAGAATCTCCAGCTCTCAACTTTACTCAACAAATCACAAGTGGTAATGAATCCATTCTTTCATTCATTAATCAACATTCAATTTCAAATTGTTCACGTGCGCCAACTCGTTGCGCTTCAAATGTACCAAATCACCTAAGTACAGATTATTCTGCTGGTAAGAATAAAACATTCACGAAAAATTCCTATAGCGACCTTCTCGACGGAGACGCTGACATGTCAACTTAACCCTCCCTCCACTCTGCTTACATGTCATTACAATTAAATAAAGTTTTTAAAATTCTACAATGGAACATTAAGGGACTTATTAATAATTTTGATGAACTCCGTACACTCATAAGTGATTTTAATGCAAACTTTTTATAGCTTCAAGAAACCCATTGTAGAAGCTCTTTTAATCCTATTCCACCCAAATCATATACTGGATACTTCACGAATGATGATCAAAATTCATATTCCAAACATTTAGTAGGTGTTTTCATAAAATCAAGTATATCTCACAAACGCATAAATTTAAGCTCAAATATACAAGCCGTAGCGATACAAATTATGTTAAATATAAAATTTACAGTGCTTTCGCTCTATATTCCACCTTCGCAATCGTTTTCTCACCAAGAACTCTACAATTTATTCTCCGTACTTTCCCTCCCATTAATTATATGCGGCGATTTCAACAGCTGGAATACCATTCGCGGTACTGTTTTAGAAAAGGTCTTTTTTCAAAGCAATCTTTGCGTTTTAAATGATGGAAAACCAACGCACTTCTCAACTTCCTTTGGTGTCCTGGTCTATTTCTGATGATCTACATAATAGTGATCACTTTCCAATCATAATCGATCTTAAACTTTCAACGTCCTCTGCTACTCCAGCAAAACAGGCCAAATTCCTCCTAGATAAAGCGGATTGGATCAATTACTCCAAACAGGTGGAGTCATTTTTGAACTCAAAACCATTTAACGGAAATTGCAACCATGATGCTGCTATTATGTCTAAAGCGATTCGCACGGCTGCTCATTTTTCTATTCCTCAATCCAACACCTCTTTTAAACGAGCTAGGGTTCCTTGGTGGAACAACACGCTTTCGTTTTTGAGGAAAAATAAAATGGATCTATGGCACCGCTTTAAGATATGTCCTGATCAAAATCACTTGTTATTATACAAAAAGGCCAATGCTCTATTCAGGAAGGAATTACGGAAATCAAAGGCACTTAGTTTCGAACTTTTCTCGAGACGAATTCACAGAAATACATCAATGAAAGTTGTCTTGTACAAAATCAACAGACTTAATGGGACTTCAAACCTGAACGAAATTTCTGCTATCTGCACTCCCAATGGAACTTTAACTGACGCAGATGAGATTTCTAATTACTTTGGAAAAGTGTGGTGCGAATACACCTCTGACAGCAACTTGTTCAGTGCTTTCATCGTAAATAAAAGGACTCCAATATATCTTTTAAATAATATCGATAGATGTGCCATGTTCCTGGAAAATTGCGTATCTACCTCAGAACTTGGAAGTTGTCTCTCCAATTTAAAGGGGAAGACACCTGGTCTAGACCGCATCTCATACCAAATGATCAGTGCGCTGTCTAAGTCTAGTAAAAAGAAATTACTGGACCTTTATAATACGGTATTTATGACTAGCCATATACCCTACATGTGGAAAATGGCAACAGTTGTTCCAATTCCAAAGTCAAAAAATGTCTCCATCGCATCAGATTATCGCCCAATTTCTCTTTTATCTTGCCTCTCTAAGGTATAAGAGAAGATTATGGCATCTAGATTATCTTGGTTTCTTGAGTCCAAGAACCTGATAACAAAGCAACAAGTTGGTTTCAAGCGGGGTAGAGGGTGCATCGACGCTCTGTTACATATTGATTATTTCGCAAACAAAGCAATTTCCGAACGAAATCACGTAACCATTCTCTCAATTAATTTCGAAAAAGCATTTGACAGAGTTGGTCTTCATGTTATTTTAAGACTCTTGAAATCATGGAATGTTGGACCCAAATTCTTCAACTACATCAAATCATTCATGTCGCATCGGCGGTTTAAAGTTAGAATCAACAATCATCTTTCTGATTCCTTTCCGTTAATGAATGGCATTCCGCAAGGATCTCCTCTTTCTGTCACGCTTTTCCAGATCGCTTTCAACGAAATTAGCAAAATTCTTTGCCGTGTACCAAGAGTGGAACATTGTCTCTACGCGGACGATGTATACATTTTTACAAAAGAAAAAGACAACACGAAAGCAATCAACATCCTCGAATCTATTGCATATGCGCTCTCCACATGGGCAAACTCATCAGGAGCTAAAATTTCTATACAAAAATCAAAAAAAATGCACATTTGTCGAAAACAAATGTGCGATGCAGGAAATCTATTGATGCATATTAACGACTTACCAGTACTAAATGTGCAGACGCTCCATGTTCTCGGGCTCACGTTTTTCCAACAATTATCGTTGGAAAGCTCACTGTCTTTGGTTAAAAAATTCTATTTTAACAAGGGTGAATTTCATACAGCACGTTGCTTGGAGAAGCCATGCGCATATTAACACTATTGCTTATCTTACCAAAATGCTTGTGTTAAGCAAGATTGACTATGCTTTGATAATTTATGGCAATAGTTGCAAATCTAATATCAACATCCTTAAACCGGTCTATCACCAAGCAGTCAGAGCAAGTTGTTATGCTTTTCGGACGACGCCCATAAATAATATTATAATTGAAACTGGTCTCCCAACTTTAGAAAATAGACTGTATGAGTTAAAAGCTAAAATAGTCCCTAAGCTTCTTAATTCAAACAAATCCATTCTCGGTGATGACGTAAGAAAGATTATTATTGCGAAGAAAATTCCAAAGTCACCATCTGCAATTGACCATTGTTTATGCATCGCAAAGGAATTAAACATTCCCTTAAAAATTTTCCGCTCTTCTAGGGTTAAACCTCCATGAATTTTGAAAGACTGCTCTTTTGACATCTCGCTGTCTATACACAAGAAAGAAAGTACTGGTTGGAATCTTTTGTACACAGACGGCTCAAAATCTCCTGGTCTGCCTCCTGCTTGTGCGGTGGTAGATGCTACAGGACGGGTTCTTCTCAACCACATATATCACGAAAGTACTTCAACTTTCACAACCGAATCCAGAGCTATCCTTCACGTTGCGAACCTTGCCCATAAAAACAAATTCAAAACCGTCAAAGTCGTTGTTACCGACAGTTTGTCTATATTACAACCTATTCGGAACCCTTCGACTTGGAGATTGAGCACCATCAACAAATTAAGGAATATAATTACTACACCCGACGGAAAAATTAAAATGTTATGGGTACCAAGTCACATCGGTTTACTGGGAAATGACCAGGCTGATCGAGCCGCAAAGTATGTTGCTTCTGCTCCTCTAACTATGGATGATGTCATGGAAAAGTTGGATCTTCAAAGATTCATTGGAAGAAAAGTTAAAGAGAAAATTGCAGAAGGAAACCTACAATATCATCATCAGCGCTACTCTTTTATCAACCCTCAATTAACTCCACCTTTATATCCAACAGATGCTGAGAAAATTAAGATCCAAACATCAAGATGCAACTCATCAATGGATCTTGAAGAAGTCCTCCACCCCAATCTGCAGTTGTGGACAAATTCTCACTATAAAGCGCATTCTCTGTGATTGCCTTAACTTTTCCTTGGCTAGAAGTATTGTATTTGAACAATTAACCCTTTGAACATTCTACAATCAGCTTCAGAACCGAATATCAATACTATACATTACTTTATTAATACTACTAACCTCATTATCTAATGTACATTTTGTTATTTTTTTTTTTTTAATTAAAGCCGATAGCCTGTGTTGCTAGTGCTCAATGTCTTTTTTTAGTCTAAGAATTCATTTCATTAGTCTAAAATTAAAATAATAATAATAATATTTGTGTCAATGTGGTCTCTTAACTTACTAGATTTCTGGCTGCGCCTTTTAATTTGGTTTTTACTAGAGATATTGCTTCTGCTTCATACGTTTCTTTGATAGAATATACTAATTCTAGTGCGTCTATGAAGCTTTGGAGATTTTCAATTTTGCCATCGAAGTCAGGGATTAGACTTGAGGCTGTCTTGAGGAACTCTACTAATGTTTGTGGCATATTGGCACTGGAAGGTTTGGTTGTTGTAAGGTGATATGGTTTTATAGTTTCGTGGAGGTAATTACCTAAGGGTACTTCTATCCCTCTTCTATTTGTGACGGCTAATATCCGTCCTCGTAGTTCCTGGAAGTAGCTCTCTGCTGTACTTTTGTGCGTTAACGTGAGTCGCTCGTAGTTTACATCCAATATTGTTCGTATGTATTCAAGGCATTCTACAAGGATTCGTACATGTCTATTTATTGTGTCTGCGCTTGTGAGCCAATCGATGTTAAGACATTTATACGACTTGTCGAAACGTTCTTTAATGCTTTTGCATTGTTGTACTATAGTTGGCCGTCTATGCATAGTTTGATGTGTTGACCCGCAAATACTGTGGCTGCTTGAATTGTTGCCTGTACCTTCTTTCTGAAATTTCTTCTTGGAAATCTACTGTCTCAACATCGTCCCCTGTTGGGAGAGGGTGGCCTTGTTCATAATATATCGGCGTGAAGGATGATTGCCCGTTCCCGGGTTCTGGGATATGGGTTTCTTGCGGAGGAGGGGTCATGTGGTTAGTGAACGTTTATTTGGACGTTTGGCTTTAGACGTTTAGTATCTCATTGGCCTGCTTAGAATATTGCTTTTTTAGCTGCTTTTTATGTAGGAGGTCTATAGTCATTAGAAGGTGAATTGCGCTTGCATTTGGGGAACGCAAACATATCCCCTTTTTTTGAAATACCACTCACGACTCGCCAGGCCTTAACTTGTCACGGTCGCCATGTAGTGAAAACACAATTAAAGGTTCGTTTTAATAATTCTTTATTACGAATGCTTTTACTTCTGTCTTACCATCTTACTATTATTACTATTATTGATTTTACTGAACTGTGGTCAGTAATTTATATAAAAACTTACAGCACGGCTGACCTGTATGCCATTAAAAAGATTGGTATGTGTTCATCGCAGTCCTGCTGATCGTCGTCGATCACTTTCTTCAGATGTTCGTGGAGCGTTCAATTAAACTTTTCGACCATTCCGTCAGACTGAGGATGCAACGGAGTCGTTCGAGTTTTACTAATGCTAACCATTTGGCAAACCTCTTGAAAGATCGAAGATTCGAAGTTTCTACCTTGGTCTGAATGCAGCTCAATGGGGGTTCCAAATCGCTTAACCCAATTATTGATGAATACTTTGGCTATTGTCTTTGCTCCTTGGTTAACTATGGGGTATACTTCTGACCATTTACTGAAATAATCAATGACTACCAGTACATATTTATTTCTTGCATTGCTGTCTGGATATGGTTCAGCAATAAGCATTGCGATCTTTTCGAAATGTGGACCCACGTTATACTGCTGCAAGCGCCCTCGGGGCTTATTTTACGGACCTTTCGATTTGCTGCACTGATCGCAGTTGCGAACCCACGCAGCTACGAAGTCCCTTATACCTACCCAATAGAAACTTTCCTTAATTTTCTCCACGGTTTTTGTGATGCTAAGATGCCCTCCGCTTGGTCCTTTGTGCTATTCCCTTATAATTTCGCGAGTTCGCGCTGCTGGAACCACCAGTAATTTCTGAGCCCATGAAGCATCCTCCCTATGCTATATGCGCCACAAGCATTCATCTTCAACGATGAGGCTTTGCCGCTGAGCCCAATACGCTTTCGTAATCGGACTTTCTCTTCAACTTTCTTCCCAGATAGGATGCTCCTCTTTTTCTATGGCCTTTATTATTCCATTTCAACATTCGCCATTTGAGCACTGTGCATGTCTTCCTTCGAAAAGCTTCCGTTGGGCTCCACGATAGTCTGGCAGGTCCGACACGTCCTTTATTCTCGTTTTTTACGCAGTGTTTGCTCCGATGGGAAATCGAGAATTGGTAGGCTTGCAGTTTTTCAATCCACTTGGCTAGCTGTCCTTCTGGTTCTCTGAAGTTGACGAACCATCGTAGAGCAGCATGATCTGTCCTTAGGTGGAATTATTACCCAAACAGATATTAATGAAAATGCTTGATAGATTGCGTTATTGCCTGAAGTTCTCGTCTCGTAACGCAATAATTCCTCTCGGGTTTGGATAGGCGCTTGCTGTAATATGCTACGACCTTTTCGTTACCATCAATTTGCTAGGAGAGCACACAGCTCAAGCCTTCAGCGGTTGCATCGGTATCCAGTATAAATTTTTCTCCTGGTATTCGATAAGCTAAAATGAGTTCTGCGCATAACAGCTCTTTCAACTGCGTGAACGCGGCAATTCACTGGCAACCGTAGCAAACCTGGGGACGAATCTGCGGTAGAATTTACAAAATCTTCGCACTTCATGCAAATTATTTGGTAGTGGCCATTCTTTTACTGCTCTGATTTTCACTTCATCCGTGTGAATTCCAGTCGTGCAGATCTTGTGCCCAAGATATGTCACTTCCTTCCCATAGAACATAAATTTTTCGCCACTCAATTTTAAACCTGGTGCTTGTAATCGGTGAAAAACATTTGCCAGATTTTTTAGGTGTTCCTTGAAATCTTTACCCATGACAATAATATCATCCAAATACACCAGGCATGTCTTCCAGTGCAGCCCTTTTAACATGCTGTTCATTAGGCGCTCAAGTGTGGCAGGCGCATTGCATAATCCAAACGGCATTAAGGTGAAATGATATAAGCCGTCGCCAGCGGAAAACGTGGTCTTTTCCTTGTCATGCCCAGCGAACCCCCCTGCCAATACCCACACTTCAAATGTAATGTTGAAAACCATTATGAACCTGACAAAGTTTCTAAGGTGTCATTGATCCTAGGCAAAGGCTAGCTATCCTTCTTGGTCACTCCGTTCAACTTCCTATTGCAGTGTGTTCGCATACCGTTATATGCGTCCATTTTGAAGTGCGACAGAATCATGCAAATTCAGTATAATTCTTTTGCTAAAAGAAAAATAAAAATTATGTCGCACTTCACCTGAGTATTGCATTTCGTAATGCAATACGATGCCAGGCGCTCCATTTAAAACAATTATCATTTTGATGATGTTAGCATAATTTAGCGTAATAATTTGTGAATAAATAGCCAGGTAAGAATTGAATAAAGTCAATTGTCTAAAAGCAATTCAACAAGCGTATTAATCCGCTAAAAGCTCAAAGGCGTTCCATCCCCCTAATATCATAGATAAGGACTGCCTCATGCCGATCTCGATTGGCATTTCATAAAGAAGCAGATTGACTTGGCATTCTGAAGGTGAGTTGTTTAGAAAATATTCTACAACTCCAAGTTGGTCACACTTCAGAAAGATTCATAGGGAATCTTCCCATAAATAAATTATTGTACATATCCAATGTTCAAATTTATTGCATGGCGATCTTGCAAACCACGCAGTAAACTACCTTTATTTTTCCGAGGCAGCAACAATTTTTTGATTCCACGATCCTACAACCGCCGATCCTGCAAAGCCAGACCACGTTAAAGCCAAATTTTCCGGCTACACCCCTCAATACCACAAAAGCAATTAGCCAGTTATTCAAGAATTCTTGACATCAAAAATCTCCACACCAAAATTAATATCATTTACATGAAGGACAACTTAATTAAAGTCATAATACTACTAATATACGTAGCATATAAAACATATACACATTTCAAAAAGTATATCTCCAAAAAAAGTAATACCAAGTAACCCAGCATAACATGATTAACCTATTGCATATAGAAACAATTACATACATAGAGAAAACTCACCTATACTTAATAGCACTAATAGCCATAAATACCTAAAAAAGAAAAATGTCACAAATATAAATACATAAATTCAAAAAAAAAAAACGATTCACAAATACATATGAAGAATATAGAAAAGATATTAAAAAAAGAAAATTTATAAAAACAATACTTAAAAACAAAGATGAATAGAAAGAATATTAAAAGAATATATAAAAAATATATAAGTAAAATTAAGATTAATAAGGGGATATAGAAAAACAAAAAAGAAATCATACAAACACAAATAAGTATAGATATTTAAAACAAAAACAAAATTAAAATGTCTTACTAAACAAAAAAAAAAAATGTTTACTCTTTTAATGGAAAGGATAGATGAAATAAACATCTCCATAGAAAGAATAATTTTTAACCTTAAAAAACTAGGCAGCAGAACCTACACGAAAGAAATAATTTAAAGCAAGTTAGAATAATTGGAGAATTATAGAACAAGAGTCCATACTATATTAGAAACTAATACAAGACCAGAACAACCAGATTTATTAAACAAAATACAAACATTTAAGCAGAAATATAAAACAACAAAAGAATTATTAGAAACTGAAGCAACCAAAGAATCTCTGGAAGACATAAGCCCCAGCAAAACAGATAATATAATACAAACAAAAATGGATTTTAACTTAGAAACAGCTTCCAAATCCATACCCACTTTCACTGGCAATTATAAAGATATCAACCGCTTTTTAAAAGTTGTTGAAATAATACACAGAACCCTAAAAGAAGAGGCCAAACCGCTACTAATAGAATACACCTTCTACTGCAAACTGTCCTCAAATGTTCAAACAGCCATTGCAAATGATATCCCTCTACAAGAATTAAAACGCAAACTTGAAGATAAATTTAAATCAAATAGTACCACAACTACATTCAATATTAAACCAAACAACACAAAAAGGTACTATCACAGGTTTTAAAGACATAATAGTAAACATAATAGCAGATCTAAATAATCTTCAAATCAAAGAACTCGGTATCAACCCCACTAACGAACAAAAAACCGTCATTACTAGTATCAACGATACGTACGCCTTAACCATATTCAAAAACGGTCTCGATGACTACATTAAACCCACTATCTTTGCGGCCCAACCAAAAACCTTTTCCGAAGCAATTAATATTGCGCTACAATATGAAAGTGCGACCTAAACAAATTTACAGGTAATGAAAATAAATTTTCAAAAGGAAAATTCACACAATCGCCACAACAACAACAAAAACTCCTACAGTAACCAAAACTGCAGAAATCAACATCACAACAATAATCCCAATAGAAACAATCGAAGATACAATAATCAAAACAGAAATTATTATAATAATAATAAAAACAATTTTAATCGAAACAACAATAATAATCCCAATCCCACCAACTACAACTACAATAATAGGAATTTCCACTATCGAAATCAAAATAACAATAACAACAGAAATCAGAGAAACAACAACCAAACAAACCACGTACACGCCATAAAAAATCAGGGAAACGGATTTCATCCGGATTCCTTGACGATGCCCCTGAATTCGGGACAAAACACTTCAACCATGCATCCACTGCACACCTAAACCAAGCTAGCCCCCATATCTTCTCCATCTCAAAATTATCCAACTATATACTACACAAATATCCAAAAACCAACAAAAATAGAAATATCATTTCTATTAGACACAGGAGCAGATATCAGCCTCTGCAAAGCACACCTTTTGGAACACTACCCACTAAACGACTCAGAATGTAATAAACTAACAGGAATAACCAACGAATTTATAGAAACACTGGGAACAAATACAACTAGTAGACCAGACCTTCCCAATAAAAACCGGTGGGATTATAGGAGACGGTTTCCTACACAAGTATGCATGTCACATAAATTATGAAAATTTTTCTCTTATAATTAACACAAATGATGACCAAATTCAAACCCATATACGATGAAATACTCAGCAAAAACAACATGTTTCGCCCTGCAAGATGTGAAGTTATAGTCCCAGTAGATATCAAAATAGACATCGACGCTTTAGTACTAAATAAAGAAATAGAAAAAGGAATAGTTTTAGCCAATTCAATAATACCAAAAAACGGACAAAAACACATTAAAATATTAAATACACTAGATAAAGAAATCACCATACAACACCTACATATCAACACGAACCTATCAAATCATACAATTTTCTCTCTCAACATAATGAACAACGATTCCAACAAATATTACAATCCATAAAATTAGACACCGTTAATAACACTTAAAAACAAGAACTTATACAAATCTTCAAAAAATTTCAAACAGTATTCCATCTAGAAAATCAACCACTCACAGCAAATAATTTTTGCACACAAAACATAGAAACAAACGACAATACACCAGTATACATAAAAAACTATAAAATACCTCACACACAAACCGACACCGTACATACCCAAGTAAAAGAATTATTACAACAAAACATTATAGAACCCTCAGTTAGCCCCTATAACTTACCACTTTTACTAGTACCCAAGAAAAATCAAACAGACATAAAAAAATGCTAGTAGTTCCCCCTTACAAGATTAGAAGACATCTTAGATAGACTAGGACGAGCAAAATATTTCTGCACTTTGGACGCAACAAACTCATTTCATCAAATAAAACTTAACAAAACCTCGCGACCCTTAACCGCCTTTTCAATACCAAACGGACATTATCAGTACACGAGACTTCCATTCGGACTAAAAATTTCGCCCTATAGTCTTGAAAGAATACTAACCATAGCTTTATAAGGACTAAACAGTTTTGAGCATCACAACAGAAACCTACCGAAAGTACTCAAACGACTTAAGAAATACAACCTAAAACTAAACCCATCCAAGTGCAACTTCCTGCAACCAGAAATAACCTATCTAGGACACCTAATAACACCCGACGGCATAAAGCAAGATCCCGCTAAGTACGAAACAATAAAAACTACCCCCAACCCAAAAATACAGACGAAGTAAGAAGGTTTGTAGCATTCTGCAACTATTACAGAAAATTTACAAAAGACTTTGCTGACATAGCACAACCACTAAACGATCTCCTGACAAAAGGAAAAGACTTCGACAGGTCAAACCAATGTAATCGGGCATTCCTAGAACTCAAAAACAAACTAATGTCCCCACCCATAGTACAATATCCAAATTTCGATAAAACGTTCATTTTAACATCAAATTACGCCTTAGGAGCAGTACTATCACAAGGAGAAATAGGTCAAGACTTACCCATCGCATACGCAAGCAAATCTGTAAACAAACACGAAAAAAATAAACCAATCATAGAAAAAGAACTACTCGCAATCCACTTTGGAATAACACATTTCAGACCCTACTTGTTCGGCACAAAATTCACAGTGATAACTGATCACAGACCATTAATAGCACTATTCTCCCACAAAAACCCCACCTCAAAATTAACCAGAATAAGAATAGAATTATCGGACTATGATTTCAACATAATTTATTAAAAAGGTTCTAGCAACACTAACGCTGACGCCTTGTCAAGAATAAACATAAATTCTAATATATTAAAAGAGATGACTCCATAGAAGAAGACCAAGAACGAATAAACAAAAACGCTAGTAATAACCAGAAGCAAATCGGCAAAAGAAAACACACACAATGAACAACTAAATATGTGGGAATGCACATCAATAAATGATATTCAGAACACAAGAAAATTAGAATTCAAATTCGAAAGCGGTATAAAAGATATGACAATTGAAAATGTTAAAGAATTAAACTACGCACGTGTAAGATGCAATGGATATCCAGACCATTTCGATGCGCTCTTGGAAAAATTGACATCAAAACTGAACAAGTTAAATTTCTTAGACTATGCACTTAGTCTACATGATGATATATTTAAATACATATCCAAAGAGGTATTAAAAGAAAAATTCAACAATATTAAAAGAAACCGCATAAATATACTATTATACAAAGAAAGAGAAAGAATATATGACGATAAAGAAAAGTGCAAATTAATAGTAGAATACCACACTTGCCCACACTCAGGACATATCGGAGTAAGAAAAACATTCCAAAAACTAAGCCAAAAATACATCTGGCGCAATATGTTCAAGATGATAAAAAATTATATAAAACAATGCCACATTTGCCAAACAAGCATACAAATCAAACATACAAAAGAATCTCTCACAATAATGGATACACCGTCCACGTCTTTTGAAAAACTATGTATAGATACAGTACGACCAATAAAACCTTTCAATAATTTCTGATACATATTAACAATACAATGCGAATTAACAAAATATATTATCGCACATCCTATTGTAGATAAAAGCGCAAAATCAATTGCCAAAATTTTAACAGAAGAGGTAATACTCAAATACGGCCAATTTAAAACATTAAAATCTGACAGAGGAACAGAGTTCAACAATGAACTAGTGAAAGAGATTTCTCTGTTACTAAATATCGAACAAAAGTTCTCCACCCCCTACCACCACGAATCGATAGGTGCAGTTGAAAGAAACCACAAAGTTATTAACGAATACTTTTTAGCCTTTACAACAAACATAAATGGACACCATACTACATTTTCGCGCATAATACTACCCCTCACGTAGGAACACAATACACCCCTTTTGAACTAATATACGGAAAATTGCCACACATACACAAAAAAAAAATATTAAATTCAAATTCTACATACAACCCAGAAAACTACATAAACGAGCTAAAAACAAAGTTAATATACTCTCTAGAGGAAGCTAAACGATTTTTAGAAAAAGCAAAAGTAACAAGAACAAAACCATCAGAAGAAAAATAGACGAATCCAATTGATATAAGAGAACAAGTTTTATTAAAGAAACATAACGGAAAAAGATTAGATAAACCCTATGAAGGCCTCTATAAAGTAATAGATGTAAACGACCCCAATGTAACAATACAAATTAAAGACAAACCAAAAACTATACATAAAAATTTAATTAAGAAATACAATAAGATAGATGTAAACTAAATTTAATTAAGAAAACACAAAGAGTATAAGCCAAATCTAATTAAAACTAGATATTCAAAAACTATGTGTACAAAGCTATAAATATAAGCTTTTAATTTAATTTACTTAAATTAATTAAGACCTACCGTTAACTTTTTTTGAAATTCTCTTTCATAACAGAAAATTGTTAACGTCTTTCAAGACATTAACAATTTTCAATTAACAATTGTTAACGTCTTTCAACACATTAACAATTTTCTCCCTAAAACGCTAAGGATGTAGTGTGATCGCCTACCGTTATATGCATCCACTTTGAAGCGCGGCAGAATTATGCAAATTCAGCATAATTCTTTTGCTAAAAGAAAAATAAAAATTATATAGCACTTCACCTGCATTTCGTAATGCAATACGATGCCAGGCGCTCCATTTAAAACAATTATCATTTTGATGATGTTAGCATAATTTAGCGTAATAATTTGTGTATAAATAGCCAGGTAAGAATTGAATAAAGTCAATTGTCTAAAAGCAATTGAACAAGCGTATTAATCCGCTACAAGCTCAAAGGCGTTCCATCCGCCTAATGTCATAGATAAGGACTGCTTCATCCCATATCATAAAGGAGCAGATTGACGTGGCGTTCTGAAGCCGAGCAGTTTAGGAAATATTCCACAACTCCAATTTGGCCACACTTCGGAAAGATTCATAGGGAATCTTCCCATAAATAAAATATTGTGCCCATCCAACGTTCAAACTTATTACACTATAATCCACACAAAATCTGGTAGACCCATACTTTTTTTAACAAGAACTAATGGCGAACACCACGGGCTATTCGATGGTTCGTTAACTTTTCATTCTTGCCTATCTTTGATCACGTCCGCCACTTCTCCTCTTTTTGCCAGAGAAATTCTTCTCGGCCGTTGCCGAATCGGATCAGCTCCCTCAGTGTTGATTATATGCTTCGCAACATTAGTACGGCCACCCGAACTTGTAACGCCGGCAGAGATGGACCAGTTTTCCAGCAAAAACTTGTTGGCATATTTCTTATGCTGCTCATCCAGATTGCCAGTCCATCTTTTTATGAGAGTTTCAGCCTCTGCGGATACCTTTGAGCATGTTTTTGGAATTTCGGCTAGATTATTTACCACATACTCGGCTTTTTGGCATTGCGCTATAATATCCCTTTTGTGAATGTTTGTTGTAACGCTGGTTGGGCTTAATAGCCGTACTGGTATTAAATTGTTGACCGGTGAGACAACCGTTTTTCCAATGATGATGTTCTTTATGTACATTCTTTACTCGTCTCGACAACCCATATCTTGTTTAGCCTTAGCTCTTGGCTAGCTGTGGCTCTATTACTTCGGAGTTCGAAGGGATCTTCTGTTGTCGTTGTACTACAACTTGTTACACTTCGGCTCGTCTGTTGCAGCCCACAGTCAATGACAAAGTCACATTAGTGTGTTGTAACACTTGCCTTTTCATATCCAGGACGAAACCAAGTTTTGCCATAAAATCAATTCCCAATATTACCTCGTCCATTATATCTGCTACCTGAAATTCATGCTTCATCGAAACATCGCTAACCAAAATGTTTCTCCTAATTTTAGCTTTAATAGCAGCTTTCTCACGTGTTGCTGTTCGAAACCGTGCTCCAATTACCGGCTCGAATTTTTCCTTGACTATTGTACTGTTGATGATTGAATAAGAAGCACCAGTGTCCAGCATGATGATGTAGTTACAGCCCTGGATCTTCCTATCGATTGTTAGGCTGCTGTCACTTCTCTTTGATTGAGTAGTAAAACCCCTAGGACTACTAAATTTCTGAGTCAGCCGTTGCCCCGCTGTGCTTGCTCTTTTAATTTAACGCCTGTTCGTCGGATATTTCGCTGGCACCTTCGCTAATATTCCGTGTAGGTGATATGGAGTGCGTTCTTTTGTGCTCTGAACGGCATTCCCGTCCAAAATAGCCAGGTTTTTGGCAGAGATAACACTTGCGTATTTTTGACAATGGCATTCGCTTATTTTCGCGCTGGGCTTGTCGAACACCGCGCAGACAACATGCGAGATATGATTCTCGCTGGTAACTTCCGTGCGTTTCACCCCCATGCTTGACGTGCATAGCACACTAGCTGTTTCTTTTGTAATCGCGAAGCCAAGTATTTCCGTAAACCTCGTTTTAAGTGACGTCCATACAGCTTTTTTAAGCTCCGCGTCACGAAGTCCTTTAACAAAGGCGTCGATTTTTATGCTTTTCTGGGAACACCGATATTTATTTATTAGACAAGAAACTCAACAAATTGATAGTCGAGTTCAATTGATTCTTAAAGTAAATCTTAAATTAATTGATATTAAAACTTATTATAAGTATAATAAAACAAATGAGAAGGAAAAAAAGCACGTACACAACTAGCACAGAGCCACACCCACAACTGGTACAGGAACAAATTGCGATTGAACCCCGAAGCCATCGTAAACATGCATAAGCTTCGCAACCGATAATAGTCACCATCAATTAATTTTCGAATCATAACGACTTTGTAAGGTTAAGACCTAGTTTAAGTACGACATAGGTGAATCACGCGTATTAAGCAATGTTGCTTTAATGGACTTTAAGAGTCCATTAATAAGAATAAGTGATGGGCGTCATTTAGGTTCTTGCAAACAACTCTGAGCGGGTTAAACAGTTCGTAATTATATTTGCATTGATTAAGCTTTATCAAGATAAAGTGCCTAAAGAAGCGGTTAGGAATATTGAAGTCTATCTCACGAAGTAATGCGGGCGAGTCAATTGTACCATTCATTAATTTGATTAAGAAGGAAACCCCAAGAACAAATCTACGTTTCTCCAGTGACGGTAAGGATAACAGAAGCAACCTATTATCATAGGGTGGAAGAGGGGCAATCGGGTCCCAACCCACATTCCTAAGGGCAAACAGCAAGAATTGCTTTTGAACAGATTCAATTGAATCTACATAGCACCTATATGAAGGAAACCACACAACAGAGGCTTACTCAAGTATAGGTCTAACTAAACACATGTAAAGCCTTTTCGTAATATAAGGATCATCAAGCTCTCTGGACCACTTCTTTATAAAACCAAGCACGGACCTAGCTTTGCTTAACGAGAGCTCAATGTACAAGTTAAAGCGTAATCTATGGTCAAGTAGAATGCCTGAATCTGTAAACGTGTCGACGTCCTCAAACTTATGCGAATCAATGAAATACTTAGTAATGAATGACTTTCTTCTTGAGAAAGAAAGCTTCTTACATTTGTTTAGATATAGTTTCAGAATATTCAAAGAGCACCATGCGACCACATTATTCAAATCACTTTGAAGCTGATGTGATTGCGATTTTACGAAAAAGGAAGAAAACAATTTTACATCATCAGCATACACTAAGATCTCGCTGGATTTAATTACCGAGGGCAAATAATTTATGTATAAATTAAATAAAATGGGTCCTAAGTGGCTGCCTTAAAATACGCCAGACGTCACGAGGAATTCATCCGAGGTAATGAAGTTAAACCAAACCCTAAAGGATCTATTGTACAGATAAGAGCTTGTCCACTTCACTAAATAGAAAGGGAAGCCAGAGACTTGGATTTTAAAGATAAGTAAGTTATGGTTAACCAAATCAAACGCTTTGCTTAAATCGGTGTATATTACATCATTGCGAGAGCCACTAGAAAAAGCCTTGAAAACATGACAAGTAAATTCTAACAAGTTGGTGACCATAGATCTTCATTTCCGAAACCCATGCTGGTGTGGAGAAATATACGAATTAATGGCACAGGCCAAATGCTGAGTCACAATTCAAGACACTCAACTTGGCTATACCCCTGTAGTTCCCAACGAGTTGTCTACTTCCACTTATGTAAATAGGAATAAGGAAAGTACTCTTTCAACGCAAAGCGAAAACACCTAAATTCAAGGACTGGTTAAAAATCTTTGAGATAACGCCACATAACTCAACAGTGCCAGATTTAAGTACACGTGATGGATTTCCATCAGATCCAGGCGCACAAATATACACTAGAGAGCTCATCCCTTTAAAAACGTCATCTTCGCAAATAACCAAACTAGAAATTGAAATCACTAACTTATAGGATATCGGTAGTTTGCTGATAAATCGGAATTAGCAGTCAAAAAGTTTCTACGGAAGTAGTCAGCGAACAGAGTAGGTGAAATAGTCGAGAGCAGATCTACTTTTCGAATATTTTTTGAATAGCGTGTTTTATCTATTTTTGTAATATTTAATTGCTCTATTAAACTACGGGGGACATCTGCTTCGAGCTCCGCACTGCATGATCGAAACAGATGCAGCAATAGCTAGATTTAATGTATTGTTGAACGATGACAATAAGCTTTCAATACTTCTGGTTGAGAAATCAAGCCTTTTATGTGAAAGGTGATATTTTAGCAATACAATATTGATTTTATGAAAATCGTAATATTTGTTTAAAAAAGTTGGATTTGGAACATTAAGGCAGTTCAACGAACCATCACACTTGTGATGAAAGGAAATGCACATTACTGGATGATAAGGATCCTCAAGTAAACTAAAAGGTGGACAACGATTTACACTAATCTCAGGAAAATTGGCAAAGCAAAGATCAAGCAGTCTACCTTTATAACTAAAGGCACGGTTATAATGAACTAAATTAAGACCAAATAAGTCGTTAAAGAACACAATAACTCTATAAGATATTGAAGTAGGAAGCAATCAGCCAGAATTATCACTGTTATAACAAGTAACTTGAGTCAAGTTGAAGTCACCCAACGCAACGACCAAATTAGTGGGTTTAGACTGCTTGGCGACTTCACAAATGAGGGCAGCCTGTTTCTTATATATGGAGATATCAGAATTAGGAGTAATATAGGAGTAGGTTATAAATAGCTGTTTATTAGGCTTTTTCGCTCGAATGGCGATAAATTCAACGTCAGTAGATGTGGGAAATTCAATTGAATTTGACGGGACTGGATATGGCAATTAATACACCACCACCAATGCGATTCAGCAGATCATTTCTGAAAACCTGTAAAGAATTGGGGAAAATTCCCGAATGAAGATCAGGTTTTAACTAAGTTTCAACGAAGGCCAACCAGAAAAACTCCGTGCTCAGTGAATTTAGAAAAGTAGAACGAATTTTTGAATTTAGGCCCCTAAGAAACATTTAGTTTTGTGAAGGCGACAGGACTACTTTAATATTAGGGGGTCGCTCACGAGGAATAAATTCCTTAATTAAGGATCCAACGGGCCATTTAACAACATATCAATGTTTTCATGCGAAACTAGCATTTTAAAAGAAGAGATTGCTCTAGATTGAGAAGGAGACAATTTGAAAATGCTAACGTGCTTTAAATTAACTGATGGGACTTTCGCGGCCAAATAACTTTTTATATTATCTAAAGATATGTCAGGTGCCAATCTTGACACAAATAATGCATTTCTGGGAGAAACTACCATCAAGCAAACGTCATTACTACAAGGAACAGTAGGGAACACGACTGGGGAGTTATGAGATGGAGGTGGTTACCGCACTTGCACGAGCAGCTTGTGCGAAACGCCCAGTTTGGTGACCAGCGTTCACACTGGAATAGCCAGAGGGAGAGAATGATTTATTTTGCTCTTTATTATTTTTAGGCGATGACGCCTGAGTTGAGTGAGTGACGCCACTAGGAGGCGATACTCTTGCCACATCAGCATAGCATAAACCAGAAGGAATTGCCGGCTTATTTGTAACTATTTTGTTACCGACCGACTCAGCAATATCGGAAACGCTGACGTTCATTGTAGAGATTGAGGGAGCGCTAACTTGTACTAACGAATCAGATTCAGAAGGAATCAGAGGTGACGTACGACACGCTCAAATAGATGAGTGCTCAATAAAACGACACTCATCAAACCTAGACTTAATTAGCATATTCGCGAGATTGGCTAGGCGTTCGATTTCACTAGCATAATCTAGGATCCTTCCGTTCAGCTTCTGGCAGCGCAAAGACAACTCTAGATGGCTTACCTCTTCACTTGTTTACTACCACATTTCCCTTCCAATGCATCAATAGCGTTCGCGAATTTCGTTCTTTTTCCTTCCGGGATTATCTGGATAATTTCCACTGCTGCTCCTCCCAAGGAGGTTATTAAGGCGACTGAATTCTCGTCATCATCCCACATATTCTTTGTTGCAATAACTCCAAATTGTAATTTGAATACGTCGAAGTTAGTGCTGCCAGATAGGGGCGTTTTTACTTTAATAGAGCGGGTGGTTCCATCGTTAGTTTGTAGCTTAGCCACTTCTTTTTTTAAGGCTTTTATTTCGCTTTTCAAGGCGTATGCATCTTCTTCCTGTGCATTTATTTTGGCATCCAATTGCTGGTATGTTTCTATGTCTATATGTGTTCGCAGGATGGGTTGATTTACCTGAATTTTCTCGTCAATTTTTAAATCCATCTGTGGCGTTTGGTGTTGCATTTGTTATAAAAACTGCATAACGTTTGATATACTTGCCCCATCTTTGCCTTTTACTTCGCTGTATTTTTCCCCTGCTGTACCTGTATTTTCTGTTCTTCCCACGTTGTCAGTTTGCTCCCTTCCCTCGATATTATATTCGAATTCAATTACGGACAGGTCCTCTTGGCTTTTTCTAGGTGTTCGACCAGTCCTTGTTTTAATTCAGCTTTGCTACCGGTTGTACGAAGCTTTCTTTTTCCCACCTCCTGTTTCAGCTGATCCATTTTGAGTTCTCCTAATTTCACCATTTCTCTTCGTTTCCACGATCTCCATTCTGACACCAGTTGTTATGAAATTCGCTTTTCTAAAATACTCTCCGTATCACTGAATCGTAGATATTTTGGTCAAGAGAAATACGCTTTAAACTTCTTTTATTTACAATCATATTTCTTTAAATGTAGTATTATTCACAATTTATTTGTTGGCTTAACTCAAATAGTCTTTTCCTACTAATTCTGCCTTTCACAAATATTCTATTTAGATGCATTGTTACAAACCTATTATTATACCTGAATTCATGGCTTCATTTTTAATTCGTTAACCTGCTTTTTTCCTAATCGGTTTCTCCGGCCGCCAGCTGCATAATGCGAAAGTGCACTTGGTTTTTCCCTGTCTGTTTTTCCACTAATCGTTTTCATCGGCTGGCTGCTGCATTTTTAGAGAATTCATTATTTAATTAGCTAGAATGAACTGGATTTGGGATTTCCGTAACAATATGAACAATAAAATGTGTGTTAGATTTCTGGGTAAAATTACTTCAATTCATTTAGTGCTATTTGTCATTGAAGCTTTTACTTTATATTTAATAAAAGCGCTAGCGTATAAAGATAAAACTATTGTTTCCGTTGTTCTCCTAATGTTTATCATGCGTCCTTTTGAAGAGAGTTTCTGAAAGTTTACCAAGTTGGAAGGACTATCAATTGTGATTTCTTTTTTTTGTCTGTCATCTTCTCTTGTTTAGCTACTCAAAGTTAAATGAAGTTGTGAATGCTTCTTTATTAAATTACTCATGAACATGTTACTAAACGGGCTTCAATTTGACTGCAGTCATTTATGGCCATCGTTTATATACTTCAAACAAAATTCTCTGTAAATTAATTTGATACGTTTCTGCCTTTTTGTTGATCAACCGATTAATTTACATAAAAAGGCTGCTTTCACTTGGACGTACGAAATTAAATATTTTAAACTACTTTTATTAATATCTAGTTTTTCGCTCTCCAATGGTTAACAAAAGGGAGAAACGCCTAGAATCGCGCATAACGAAAATTCAGCAACCACCTTTTTTCTTCCATCTCAGACCTTTTTTCCTTTGCTTAGATCGCACACTTAAACGAGAGTTGGCTTTTACAAATCCCATGTGCACACGAACTTCAAATTATATTTTTATACTTAATTTTTTCTTGGAAAAACGTTTAACTTTTTAGGTACTTCATGTTTTATTCTTTGCATCTACCATTTTAAACAATCCTTACTGCTAATTTTCCACTTTTATTTCTCGTTCACCAAGTTTTTACTACTCTTCTCAAAAATTATACATCATCTCGAAGACCACCATCCTCCCTTTTTCTTTCTTATTTAAACATGCTTTTCGTGAGAGAAATTAAGAACTCATACCACACAACCTTATATTTCCTAACACAATTTGTTATGTACAGCCACATGTTACATGCTTTCAGACAGTTTCCAAATTGGCAATGCAAACAGAGCATTCGTTGTCATCATCCTAAGCAGCATTTCCTTTTAACTATTTTATCGCAATCTGTGCAATCCGTGATTTTATTCCGAGTAGAATACTTTTTTCATCAAAATATGGGTTTCAGAGAAAGGCTTACTGATTTCTTTGGCCATTGCAAGGCACAGGCATATTTATTTTATTTCATCACGTATTCGGGGTCACAGGCATATTATATTTTATTTCGTCACGTATTCGACCTGATTGAGAAATTTCTATGGAAACATCAACATCGCCATCTGAATGGCTTTCAGGTACTGGAAAATTTGATTATATACCTTATCAATTTCTTTCCATTTTCTAATGTATTCTACTATTTTGGAGCCCTGCGGAAACATTTCATAATCTTACCATTTTTTCTGAACCATATCTAACACGGTTGATAAAACCCCCACTTAGGGGTTTCCAAAATTAACTTAATGCTAACCTTTGTGTACACCAATGCATCTCTTTAGAGTAAATATTGCTTCATTTTACTACTTGAAAATATTTTACTTACCTTTCACAAAATCAAGCTTAGTAATTTATATTTTTCTGTAATTTCAGTTCAAAAAATTTATTTCTAAATTACCTTTTTTATAGCCACTACCGAACTATGGTGGTATTTGTATTTTGTGAAAACATTTGTAATTCCCAGAGTCGAAGATTTAATAAAGTATATATGTTCTTGATCAATATAAAATACCGTCTCGTTTTAAGAACTTTGCCATTTTAGACGATAGCGAGCGAAATAATATTTTGAAGATATTTCGTTGGAGAGTGAAAGTACAAAATAAAAGCAAAAAAAAAAAAAACAGTAAGAAAGCTAGACTAGGACAGAATCTAGTATGCCCACTGTCGCGTGAAATGGTTGGTTGTTTCGAAAGAGTTGTTTTTTTACCATTTCAACCGAAATAAGTTTAGTTTTAATCCAAAATAGTCGGTTATGATTTAACAAATATGAAAGACAAATTCCTAAAGCTGAGGTAAATTGGACTGAATTAAATAATAAGTTTGCAAATGGAAGGCGTTGGTTCTGTGAATATTCCACAAAAATTAAACTACAGCTAGGGAATCTAATTGTAATAGATTGGCTCTTTATAACCAATCAATCATTGGCTTTCTTTCAGCTACAAAATAAAAAACTCGTGTGCAGCCTGTTTGATTTGCAAATACTGCGATAAAGTTGTGCATTATATATGTTCTGGCATGAAATGCGTTGTTATGATATTACATCATATCAACCTATATAAGCTGCTTTTGCAAACAAGGGATGACTTTAAGATAATTTCGTTAAGCATATTCCGGATATAGCAATAACCATGTCTTCGACTACTACTCCGCCAGCTGTTCTTACAATATCGTTGCCTACGCTTTTATCGTTTTCTGATGAGTCGGTGGCTGTTTGGAGGCAGTCAATAATTCAGTGTCTGCTGACAGGACGAGTGAATTACTGAATCCTGTCCTTTTCTTCATGTGTATCCGCCATCTGAATCTGGTGTACCTAGCGCTGTCCGATCCTGCACAACTAATAATTCCAAGAATGTGTTTGGTCCATATAATTTAGTTCGCCCATCCAATATTATTTGTGAATTTAGTATAGACTGTTCAACTAATATTAAATCTAACCCTTAACATATCAGTAAGGATCAAACTAGTGGTACAGAACAACAGGTTCTTATTCGCCCTCGTATCGTATTCCGGCACGTAAAGCTTTTTTGCTTCTCGAATCGCGTTTGACACGACAATTACGATGATTGATTACTAAATTAAACGGAAAATTACTGATCAGGATTGGAATAAGGTCAGTACATCTAAAATTAATTCTATTAAACCTAGAGAGATTGCACTGTTTAAAATTGCTTTCGCGCATTTTCGACCTAAAAGATTGGCATGCCTGCCAGGAAAACAAAAAGAAGGTGAAAAATTACTCAAGGAGTAGGTTATGTGAACAGAGAAACAAGTTGTACGGATTTAATGAACATAACGAAAAGTGTCATTGATGTGAAAGATATTATAACAACACATCAACGTTAATAGATTAGCAAAAAAAAAAATCGAAAGTTTCTTAATAAAAAATATTCTAATAAGATTTGTTAATACAATTTGATATTAAAGACATATTTTACATAAGAGAAAGCAAATCTAATAAAATCGATCGTGTATTTTAAAGCAGCTCAAATTTTATTATACCTAACTACTTGTTTAGTTAGTGGCGAGAAAGGTTTAGCAAAGATAAAAATATTTACAAAACAAAGCACGGGAGAGAGAGAGAAAAATTGCTTTAAGAACAATTGCGAACAATTGTACTTAAAAAACCTTACCAAATCTTTATAGTTGTTCGTCATAATAACCATCGATTATCGTCGCTGTTACACATGTATGCCCATCTATAATTTAACATCGTCATTTTTATTATCATAATGATCATCACTGTAATCATAGTTGTAATCGTTACTTGTAAATGATAAATCAACGAAAATCAATATTTTTTCGGCAATTTTTATCATTTTTTTTCTTCCATCAAACAAGTTTACATATTATATCCGAGATTGTAAAAACTTGTTTATAAAAATTATATGGACTGCAGAAATATTTATAACAAAACTATAAAAGAGAAAAAAAAAAAAATCCAAAGGACAAGTAAAACTACAAACAGATTTATGAAAACCAACGTATGCTTAATGATAAACATTTGATGATTGGTGATAGGGGTTCAGTAAACTTTAAATAATTTGTGAAACATGCTTTCTGGCAATGAAGGCAAAAAAGAAAATGTTCAATATTTACAAACGTGTAATTGCCACTTCATTAATATCCCACGCAAAACGACAAAAAAGGGAAAGGAGGGAAGTTCTTGGAATGCAGCTATGAATCCCGCGTGATTCGGCATTCCAGTAATGTCACGCCTTTTTTCCATCTTAAAAAAGTTTGATATATATATAATTTAAAAAGAATTTTCATACATAATTTAAAAAACGAATTATTAATTCTTCACCTGTAATTTAATAACAAATATGTTTAAGAATAAAAACGATAGAAATTAGAATGAAAATAAATTGAAAAATATATATTTTTTTTGTATATGTAAACACATACGGCACATCAGCCCGTTCGATAAGAAAGTTTCGTTTGTCCATTAACCCCCATAAGGGGTTAAGCATGTCTATTTCCTTAGTGCACCATCTGTGCAGAGTCTGCAGAATAAGAATTGCAGCCGCTCAATTAGTTCTGAACTAGATAGCTTATCATTGCCACGTGCATTTGTACTTTTCCAGGTATTTTTAACATATATAGTTTTTTTCTTCGAACAAACGGTTAAGTTTAAAACACAAACGTATGTTATAAGAAGTGACGCATAAATTTGGGGGTCTGAAAGGCAAACAAGGTTCAGATAAGAAGACAACATACATTACAAAAAGTCCCAGAAACAATAGTAGAAATTACAGAGAGGTCACTGAATGGAACACTCTCTATAACTCACTTAAATATCTTCTAATGAATGGACTTCCACGGTCACTGATCTCTATTTATCACGATGTCAACATGGTTTTATTAAAGGCAGGCTTACTACGACAAACCTGATGAAACTTATTCGCAATATCTAAAGTGAATTCTCTGAACATTAGTAAACTAATGTTGTTCACCCAGATCTTGCAAACGTCGATTAGTGGTATAAAAGGAAACCAAATGCTTTCCTATTTGTTATGTATTGATAATTAATTGTTATACTCTGTCGTGTAACTAATTTACTTCTATTCAATATAACAATAACAAAAATAATAAAAATAACGTTGTGAAGGCGTCCCATCATTTTTTTTCGGCGCACAATGTATTTTCTGAAGAATGTGCAGAATAATTTTCAAATTACGTCTTGTTTACCTTATAAGCAATCCTTGCAAATTAAGTCTGCCAAATTTGGATCATCTCAGTTGACACATTGGCCACCCCCTAATATGAGGACTTCTATTAAGAGTACGGCGTTACACGCAAATAAGAATTCACTTTTTCAAGAAAACGAATGAATATATATACTTGATAAAGTGGTGTAGGAAATTTATTAATCGATATGGTTGATTTTTACTCGCTCAGCAAACAATAAGTTAAGATCACAAACATGTCGGTCCTAGGTAAATATATCTAAGATTCGCGAAAAAAAACAATACTCTCATTTTACATACCTTATTGAAGTTGCTGGATACTCACTACTAATAATAGGAAAATCACATAGCAAATGAAAATTGTGTAAATGAAACTTGCTGTTGAATTTCTGGACTTTTTGACAAGTAAATGAATAAACCATAAATTGCACATACATACATCATAACATAAAAATTTTAAATAAAGTTTATTAAAAGTATTACAGTGGAATGCGATTTGCTCTAAATTTAATTCATAACAAGTATCCCTTAACGGAACCACTTTCTGTCTTTATGTTTGCGTTTGTATCGAAGGTAATCGATGAAATACGATTGGTTTAACTCCATTCGTGGTTTGCGAATAATAAACACAGCAACCTGACAAATTGAGTTGTTATATTGTTTGCCACTTGTGGTGCCACGCATATTTGCCTTATATGTGTAAACACTCGCGAATATTTGCCAACATCAGATCCTACACAGACTGACAGTTTTATGCCATACACTTGATTTATTGCTCAGTTTGTGACGATCAGAATACATAGTCTTGAATTTTACTAGTGCTCAAAAATGAGACTTTGGGGATTGTCATATACATAAAATTAAGCGCGAATGATTCAATTTCCGTTTGGCAAATTGGCATTTTGGTTATGACAAGTACTGCGGTTAATTTTCCCTTCAAACGTAGTTCTTACTTAATGGAAACTTCATTTAATATAAAGATTTATTTATTTTGTTTGCTTGTTTTTAAGGTTATTTCAAACTAATGTCTGTTGGATCAAAATTTATCTCATGGGAACTCTAAGCCCATTTCGCAGTTACTGACCTACTTATACTTGCTTAACTAGCTATAACTGGAAACATATCGTGCAGTTAAATAATGTCTGTTGTACTTATACTGGACCTACTGACCTAGTCTGGAAACATATCCTGCAGTTAAATAAGCAATAATAATGTACATGTGAGGGACTTGACTGATAAGTACTGCGCATCCTGTTTCGTCTGACGACACATTGTATAAGGATTCAACAAAATTTCCCTAAAAAGGAGAAAAACTGTAAACTGTGAATACTGCGATACATATTTTCACAGATACGTATATAAATTCAACGTTACTTTAATTTTTAAAAGGCGAAAGCAATATTTTTTGAAAATTTCAATATCAATGAAATTATTGATTTTTGACTTATTACTTGTTAACATCATAACTACAATTTTGATTTCAGATAAGAAAATCTTAATGTTATCCAAAGTAATTATCATAACATTAATGCGCACCCTCATTACTTCATAATATGATCACATTCGAAACAAATATGAACTAACACCTTTCAAAGAGCACGTATCCCTATAGATATAGATCTGTCGCATTTTACGAGTTTTCGTGAAAATAAAAGAGTTCTGGAAGGCATCAATTGTGAAATGTACCCGCGATTATTGTCATAACATCAACAAATTTTAGAAGTCAATTTACATTTAGATGGAAGTAGCAAAACGGAATATTTATTAAAAAGCTTGTGTGTGCGAATAAGATATTTTAGTAGGCAGACTTCTCCTGCGCATATAGCGCGATTTAATAACACATATCGCATTTCGGGGCGTACTTTGAAAAGTTTCACAGTTATCATCTTAAAAAAACTATTTTATGTGCTGAACAAGAAATAATAAAAATCAGTATATTTTTCATAGTTTTACGTAAGTGCTATTTGATTTCGCGAGTTCTTAAGTTACTTGTTTTGCTTCTTCCCTGCGGATTATGAAGGCAAATTGTTTTTTTTCATTTTAAGATATAAAAAATTATCGCTCAAACAATAAAAATTAAGTCTTTAACAATGGCGTTACTTTCGCAGTCGACCAGCTGGTCACCTCATTCCAGCGTCTTTTTAGTAAAATCTTTGTTTTTACTAACTTCTTAAATATCTTTTTGTTAATATCAATCGGCGAAACTTTTAAATTATTTTTGTCGTCCACTCTTTCTATATTTCATTAATTTCATGCTATATATATATACATATACATCGAAAAAATTTCGTGCTTAGTAACAAATTTCTATGTTCAAAACTGAGAATGTTTTACTCGTTTCTTCCATTCCTCTAAGTGGACGTTCAACAGTCCTCAGGATGCCGAAGTGTTCTGTCGTGAGTATCAAGAGTACAGGCGTGATAGATTAACCAAAATTAAGAGCGGAATTTTTGAATGCTGTGGTAAATTCTATCTCAATGGTTGTTTTGCATTACCATCTGTGCCAATTGATGTTGATTGTGCCAGTGTACATTAGCAATAAGGTGGCGACTTCATTCGTTGTCTGACATTATTACTTACTTAAATCCATTCATTCCATCTCATTAGCCAAGCATTCTTAAAAATCAACCCTGCCGATATTAGGGAGGGTAAGGGGATTTTAATTTACTAAATGTTTTCTAAAGCTTAAATGTTGAGCTAAGCTATTTCAACCCTATGTCCTACGCTGCATCCAACTACCATGAGTTCGCTGAGCTTTCCAAGTAGCATCTCGAACACAGTTTCAGCTTTAGCAAAAATATTAACACACGACGTGTCCTTCAATACAGTAATTATGTCACCAAATGTGTCTTACAACTTTGATATAGTTGAAATTAAATTCATTCCGCTAAATGTGAGTGCGGCCCTACTAAATCTAATTTTACTAACGAGCATTCATCTGTTTAGTTTTGCTAAGAGAGAAGAATAATTTTCAATCGAACGAACAGACGTTTTATAAAATAGAAGAAAACTAGTTTGCCATTCGCTTTCGCAAATTACCCTAGAGTAAAAAACACATTTAATTCTGTGACTAGATGTAGTTATAATGCCTACATTAATAAAATGAGAAATTCATTACAGATGAATTCAGAACGCTTCCCCAAATTTGTTAATTCAAAGCGTAGAACTCCGAAAATTAGAGAGAAAATTATTTAAATATTTTTTAATGAACAGACTTCGGTCGTCACTGGTATCTACTTTATTATTCTATCAAGATAGTCTTTTTAAAAAGGTAAGCCTATTATCGCAAGTGTAGTGGAACTTACTTGCAATATTTATAATACAACCTCCAATTGTGAGTAAACTAATATTGTTCAGAAAAATTTTTCTAAGGCTTTTGATAGGATTACCTACAAACTATTTCTACGTAAGTCATATCGGATGGGTTTCCCTACTAATTTGATTGCGTGATTTAACCCATATCTCTCGTACACAACGTATATTATTTAACACTACTGCCTGGAGCAATATGATCTTTTTAGACTATTGACTTAAAAAAAAGAATGGTTATAAGGCAAAAAAATAATAATAATAAAGAAAATTTTGCCTTATATGTCCGACTCTACTCAGACATTTTTACGAAATTTCTATTAAGTGTGTCTCTTGTAAGGCAGCATTTATTCTACACCTCAGTGCTACATGGTATCTTGCTGAAAGGAAAGTGCGACAACACACTCTTGGAGACCTCTGATTGAGACGGAATTTCACCTATATTGAGCTACCGCGTGGTATTTCGTATTTTTTGGAAGGCTTGCTATTTATTCTGAAATCGCGAACAAACCCAATTTCGCTTTCGGCCAAACTATACAGTATTGAACATGCTGAGTTGCGATATAATGTTGAAATCCCGTCGAAATCCTGGTTGACGAAAAAATTCTGTCTACATTGGGGTTTCTTTAAGCAAATAGGAAAGTCGACGTACGTGTGCGCAAATATAGGTTTCATAATGTTAGAAGATAATGATTTATTTACATCAGCCTAACTTCCAAAAAAAAAAAACAAACAAAAAATTGATTAAGGTGATGTCAAACGTATTCTTATATCATATATTGACTTGTATAGTACGTTCATCTATTGAAGGTGAGCTCATGGAGAGCTCAAGGAAAATAAACAAAACTTATTCGAAAGATTCAGCTCAGACTCTTCGTCAAAACTGATTCCCACTTGGCTTTTTTTGGAGTACCCCTCATCACTTGTAACTATATATAGTAATAAATAATATAACAATAAAACAATGGAAAGAATGGTCAAACAAGGAAAAAATATTAATTGCATGCTGACAAAAAATATAAATTTTATTGAAAATTAAAAACTAAAATTAACTTAAACGAGAGAAGAATTATACAAAAAATTACTGCATTATACACCTATAATAGCTTTAACCAGATGTCCATGTGCTTACTTGAAGTAAGCCACAAAATTGCAAGATAGACAGAAATTAAAATTAAATAAGCGACTACATACTGCAATAAAGTTGGATTACATTTTTCAAGTAAATGAAATTATTGACTAAAGTCAGAACATTGAACATTGCAAAACAAAGTAAAAGAAAAACGCAAACATACACACATAGCTTAGACAAACATAAATATATCGATTTAAATATGAAATAACAATGAAGTATTTGGCAATGTAATTTTTGGTTGATGGTAGAACAGGTTTTTCATTGGAAGGAGTTGGAGTTAAAGGCTTATTAAGCACGATTTGCGAGGCGACAACAGCGTAGGTATTGCTTTTGCTAATAATTTGGGTTCCAGATAGATTATTTTCCCGGTATTTGCGTCGCGCTTCGCTCATGCTACAGTAATTTTCTGTTTGGGTTTTTAAAATATCACGCATTTGTATAAAACGTGGGCATTATTTGTCTAACGCCGATTGTTGATTGTTGCAATTTAAGCAGAAGCCACGCGTACAGTTGCCAGCATGTGGAGGAACACCACAGTTAGCACAGGATGGAGGACTGGTGCATCTTTTTGCCGTATGACCCAGGCGTTGGCAATTTTTATATCTCATGGGATTTGGAATGTATTGACAGATGTGCCACGTTCCTGGAAAATTACATATCTATGTTAGAACTTGAAAGTTGTCTCTCAAAGTTGAAGGGGAGAACACCTGGTCTAGACTGCATCTCCTACCAAATGATCAGTGCGCGTTCTAATTCAAGTAAAAAGAAATTACTGGACCTATAAAATACCGTATTTTTGACTGGTCATATACCCTATATGTGGAAACTGGCAACAGTTGTTCCAATTCCAAAGTCTAAAAATGTCTCCATCGCATCGGATTATCGCCCAATATTTTTTTATCTTGCCTCTCAAAGGTATTAGAAAAGATAATGGCATCTAGATTATCTTGGTTTCTTGAGTCCAAGAACCTGATAACAAAGCAACAAGTTGGTTTCAAGCGGGGTAGAGGATGCATCGAAGCTCTGTTACATATTGATTATTTTACAAGCAAAGCAATTTCCGAACGAAATCACGTAACAATTCTCTCAATTGATTTCGAAAAAGCATTTGACAGAGTTAGTCTTCATGTTATTTTAAGACTCTTGAAATCATGGAATGTTGGACCCAAATTTTTCAACTACTTCAAATCATTCATGTCGCATGGGCGGTTTAAAGTTAGAATCAACAATAATCTTTCTGATTCCTTTCCGCTAATGAATGGCATTCCGCAAGGATCTCCTCCTTCTTTCACGCTTTTCCAGATCGCCCTTGACGAAATTAGCAAAATTCTTTTCCGTGTACCATAATGGAACATTGTCTCTACGCAGATGATGTATACATTTTTACAAAAGAAAAAGATAGTACGAAGGCAATCAACAAGCTCGAATCTAATGGACGAGAGATCTCCGCATGGGCAAACTCGTCAGAGGCTAAAATTTCCATACAAAAATCTAAAAAAAATGCACGTTTGTCGAAACCAGATTTGTGATGCATATTAATGACTTACCAGTACTAAACGTGCAGACGCTGCATATTCTCGGGCTCACTTTTCCAACAAATATCGTTGGAAAGCACACTGTCTTCGGTTAAAAAATTCTATTTTAACAAGGGTGAATTTCATACAGCACGTTGCTTGGAGAAGCCATGCGCATATTAACACTATTGCTTATCTTACCGAAATGCTTGGGTTAAACACGATTGACTATGCTTTGATAATTTATGACAATAGCTGTAAATCTAATACCAACATCCTTAAACCGGTCTATCACCAAGCCGTCAGAGCAAGTTGTTAGGCTTTTCGGACGACGCCCATAAATAATATTATAATTGAAACTGGTCTCGCAAGTTAAGAAAATAGACTTTATAAGTTAAAAGCTAAAACAGTAACCAAGCTTCTTAATTCAAACAAGTCTATTCTCGGTGATGACGTGAGAAAGATTATTATTGCGAAGAAAATTCCAAAGTCACTATCTGCAATTGACCATTGTTTGCTCGTCGCAAAGGAATTGAACATTCCCTTAAAAATTTTCCGCTCTCTTAGTGTTAAACCTCCATGGATTTTGAAAGACTGCTCTTTTGACATCTCACTGTCTATACACAAGAAAGAAAGTACTCCATATTATGCCTTCAGGAATCTAATAGCTGAAAAAACCCAAGTACTGGAGAGTACCGGTTAGAATCTTTTATACACAGACGGCTCAAAATCTTTTGACCTGCCTCTACTTGTGCCGTGATAGCTGCTACAGGACAGGTTCTTCTCAATCACATATATCACGAAAGTACTTCAACTTTCACAACCGAAACCAGAGCTATCCTTCACGTTGCGAACCTTGCCCATAAAAACAAATTCAAAACCGTCGTTGTTACCGACAGTTTGTCTATATTACAACCTATTCGGAACCTTTCGACTTGGAGATTGAGCACCATCAACAAATTAAGGAATATAATTACTACACCCGACGGAAAAATCAAAATGTTATGGGTACCAAGTCACATTGGTTTATTGGGAAATAAGCAGGCTGATCGAGCGGCAAAGTATGTTGCTTCTGCTCCCCTAATTGTGGATGATGTCTTGGAAAAGTTGGATCTTCAAAGATACTTTGGAAGAAAAATTAAAGAGAATATTGCAGAAGGAAATTTACAATACCATTATCAACACTACTCTTTCATTAACCCTCAATTAACTCCACCTTTATATCCAACAAATGTTGAGAAATCCAATTTTCGAGAATTCGCCTTGGTCATACGATTGCAACTCACCAATGGATCTTGACGAAGTCTTTCTCCCCAATCTGCAGTTGTGGGCAAATTCTTACTATAAAGCACATTCTCTGCGGCTGCCTTAACTTTTCCTTGGCTAGAAGTATTGCATTTGAAACGACTAACCCTTTGGACATTCTAAAATCAGCTTCAGAACAGAATATCAATTCTATATATTACTTTATTAATACTACAAAGCTCATTATCTAATGTACATTTATTTATATTAGAGCCGATAGCCTGTGCTGCTAGTGCTCAATGTTTTTTTTTTTTATTTAAGAATTTATTTCATTAGTCTAAAATTATAATAATAATAATAGTATTAATAATAACAATGAAATATAAAATGTAATTAAACAAAATTTGAATTAAAATATACAAACAAAATAAATATATACATCTATTACTGAATACATATGTCCACCCCTAGAGTATATTGTCAGTCGACCCACCGTATACCTACGACAATCCATTACAATCACTCCCGTCCTGCCGCAAAAAACCGTACTTATCATTAACATTAAGCACATGTTCATATATGAAGGATGTTATTATTTATAATATTAATTCTTCCAACATTGAATATATATACGATTGGAATACTAGGGAATTGAGTTCACTTTCATAGGAAAAGAACTAAGAGTACCAGAAGTGTAATGTGACTAATAATAAAACTCTTCATTAATGTTTATCAAAATCAACAATTTTCTGTTTTCGATTTTCTTCTGCGATCGTGCTACACTTTTAAACGAATTTTGGGCATATTGCGATAATTTATGGAAACGATATTTTTCCTTTTTGTAAATTGCCTGAATAACCCTTTTTTATATCTGCTATCTTTTTTGGATTCTGCTTCTAATACTTATTTATATCGCGTTGTTGTTGTTTTTTAGCTGCTTAGTTTCTGCCCAGTTTGTGTTTATAGTTCACTAACGCTGTTTTCTTTCTTCCTTTCCTCATATTTTTCAAAAGTATTTTTTTCTTTGTTAAGCTGTGAGTGACTGTTATCATTATACTTTTCACGATGAAATGTTTGTGAACACTATGTCTTGCCGAAGTAGGCTCAAATTCTGATTACTTCTTTACCTGTTGGATATTTGAGCAATGTTATCATCCCATTTATGCTGGTATTACCGGCAGAGTCATCAATGCAGTCTTGGACTCTACAAGAGCACGTTGGTTTTATTCTGGTTGTAGGAAAGGGAACATAGAGCTTTATCGACTTTTTTAGCAGACGAGAATGGATTTGTAAGAACTACCTACGCAACTCACGTCGGATTTTTTTTAAATTTTAAAAATTTGAGATGATGTTTGATGAGTATGCAGACTGTTCTGTAGACTGTATGTAGACTGTTCTGCTTTGACTCAAAATGGTAAGAGATCAACATGCAGCGTGGCATGTGTATTTTTCTTCTTCACAGAAAGTTCATGCTACTGCTCCTATTGCTTATCCCCCTAATATGTCTGCAACGGTGGACCATGTTAACATTGCCTTACCAAATGCGCTAATGGTATTGAGTACTCCGTCCCTGCCTATATATAAAAATCAAGTTTCTTCTATTGCTACCAATGCCAACTTTACAAAGGAACAGAAGAGCCCTTTCAGTTATGCGGATATGGAAAGGTTGTATCCTTCCGCTGACCAAAATCGGCCTAAACCACCAAAAAAAAGGGTACAAAATCGCCTTCTTCTTTCAACACTTTTTACGCTTCCCGTGCGCATACATAGCCACTCTCTCCATTTTTTTTCTCCAACCCAAAATTATCCATTTTTTATTTCTAATGACCCTATGATTAATAATGTGGCTTTAACTACAGTAACCCCGAACTTGTAACATTTGTTATAATAATAACCTTATGGTGGTTTATCATGAGTTTTAGTGATCTTAAAGAATGAAGTTAGAGATATATGAGAGACGAGTTTTTGACAGGACGATGACAAGTTTGGTGTAGGGAGAAAACTGAATGTATTGCTGAGAAATAAAGATTGAGTGTTTTATTTTTATGTAAAAATTTATAGAACATAAATAAAAAAATCGGTAAAAACAAATGCTAGTGAAATAATAATGTGTTTTAAATTTGTGATACATTGTGGTTTTCGTGTGCGAGGATATCTTGGCTTACATTAATAAGCACGTGGCATACTTCACTTAATCAAAAAGGAATAAATTCCATTTTTGTGATATTTTGCGAAAACTTATGTATGGAATAAAGTTATTAAAATTAAAGTTTTCGTCATCTTCTACGGACATTACATAAATATTAATAAGACGAACTAAATTTTCTCTCTGAGCAAAGCATTATTTATATTAATATTAGAATATATATAATTAGGTGCATGGAAGAAAAAGCAAAGTCTTATAATAAAATATTCATGACCTAATTTAAAATGCTCATGAAACGATGTAAAGAATTTGGTAAAGTAAAAGAATAAAGCGGAATATACCAACAAATAGATTACTTATGAAATTGAGTGCATATCAAATTTAAGACGATCACATTTTTACTTGCTTATGACATCATTGTTGGACTAACGGTCGAATAAGGAAAAAGAAAATGAAAAACTTTTTGTTTGACGCCATTCGAATTGTTTTATAGGAATTTGAGAGCGAACAATTATCCAAGTGCACTTAAGCATTCATTTATGTTGAAACTGTAAAAACCGCAGACGAGGACTAAAGAAGCAGAAATCCATAGAAACAAAGAAATGGTTAAAGAAAGAGTTAAATACGTTAATAGAAAAAACAAAAATTTTGGTCTTACATCCGCACTGAAAGCTGTTTAAGAATTTATACACACTTCTTGATACGAAAGTGAATAGCTGTCAATATACATATACATAGTATACATTTGTTGACTGTACGGAAGTGGCTGTAATTTTGCTGTAACTGTTAAAAGAAAAGTGTAATAGTCACTCAGTTTTGCAGTACTAACACCATCATCATTATCATCGACATTATTGTCGTCAGGAGCATAGAGACATCGTTCCAGCGTTGTCAACGCCGTCAGGTTTATGTTCTCTTTCTCTTATTCGTCATATTTTTAATTAATATCACATTTTGTAACTTTGTGTAACGAAGTAGGCATATATATATTAGTTTGGGGAAAAAAGAATCCATTATTTTTATATGAACTTTTATGTAAGAAGTAGGCATATATATATTAGTTTGGGGAAAAAGAAACCCATTATTTTTATATGAACTTCAGGACTTTATTTAACATGCTTCGAATTGTCCGATTTGGGTCAAATATGCACCGTTTTGTTGTATGATTTGTTGCCATTTTAAAGGTAAATTCAAAATGCCTCTCTCATAGAAGTCCTGGTCTCTATTTGCAAAAAACTCTGGTAGTCGATTTTCACAATCCTCCCTAGATTCCAATTTTTTATCATTAAAGAAATTTTGCAATGCAAGAAAAAGATGATAATCGCTTGGTGCCAAGTCCGGACTGTATGTCGGATGCATTAAAACTTCCCAACCAAGCTCCCGAAGTTTCTGGCGAGTCACTGTAGATGTGTGTGGCCTAGCGTTGTCCTGGTGGAATACGACACCTCTCCTGTTGGCCAATTCTGGCCATTTCTGGTCAATCGCTATCTTCAAACGGTCCAGTTGTTGACAGTAGAGATCAGAATTTAGCGTTTGGCCATATGGAAGCAACTCATAATAAATAATCCCCTTCCAGTCCCACCAAATGCATAGCAAACCCTTCCTGGCCGTTAGTCCTGGTTTGACCACCGTTTGAGGCGCTTCACCGCTCTTTGACCACGATCGTTTTCGCACAGGGTTATCGTATGTGATCCATTTCTCATCTCCAGTCACCATCCGTTTAAGAAATGGGTCTATCTCATTCCGTTTGGCCAAGGCTTCGCAGATGGAAATTCGATCCATCATGTTTTTTTCTGTTAATTGGTGTGGCACCCAAACATCGAGCTTCTTTTTGAATCCAGCTTTATGTAAATGGTTTAAAACTGTTTTATGGTCGATTTTTAGCTCCTGGGCGATGTTACGACTGCTAACATGCCGGTCAACTTCGATCATTTCTCCGATTTTATCGACATTTTCGACGACTGGCCTACCTGTGCGAGGTGTATCTTTAACATCAAAAATTCCTAAACGGAATCTACGAAACCACAATTGCACATAATTGGCTGTTACAGTATCGGGACCATAAACACCATTCACAATTTTAGCCGCCTGGCTTGCATTTTCGCCTTTGTCAAAGAAAAACTGTAAAATGTACCGAATTTTCTCTTTGTTCACTTCCATTTTTAACACGCTGTAACTCACAACTGAATGCACCAAACAAAAAACAGCAAAAGAATTTTTTTACTGCGAAATGTCACCTTTCCAACGAGCATAAATCTGAAATTGTTTGTTCGATACTTTACGAGAAATCTATCAGTACAGCCATCTACCGAAAAAATAATGGATTTCTTTTTCCCCAAAGTAATATATATATATTATACTTTTTATTATTTGAGCATTCAAAAGGATATTATTTCTTGAATATAACTTTACATGAGTAATATATTAATAGGAGTTTCTTTTATATATATATTATAAATAAATATTCATGTTTCTTGTCTATGTTTTCTTAATAAAAAGAAAAAATGCACTGAAACATTTACTTTAAATTTCGACTAAACTGGTCGAAGGACCTATCTTCGCGGTCTCGAATACAAAATCATGGGCCGAAAGAGAACATTGCTAAGAGAGAGCGTAAATTGGCCCAGCGTATATGATCACCCCATCCTTTAGGTAAGTTGCGTCCGTTCGTCTGTCTCTGTAAAGGTTTTCTTGCTCGCGTATTTGTTGGATGTAGCCGTCTGTGGAGTGTCTGTTGGATAAAAAGAAAAACCCACCGTTACTGCCGAACTAGTTAGCTTTGTAATGACACGTGCTTCTATTCGTTACAATCTCCAAACATGTAACTGAACGACTTAGAAAATTTTTATTTTAGACAATTGTTTTTCATTTTTATTTATAACTTTGATATGCTTCAATGTTAAATAAAAAAAAGTTATAAATTACAAACGCTGAAATTCATTCGATTTACCTTAATACAGCAGGCAAAGTATTTTCTTCCTTGACTTTCACGGAATCTAAAACCTGATCTACATTCCTCTGAACTTTTTCTGTACAGTTTCCACATTTTAAGAGGGATCGATTAAATCGAACGGGCAGTGGTGTTTTAATTGCCATTGCAGAATGCTTTCCGCTCTTCGAACGTGAACTTCCATATTTTGCTCAAATTTGTTCCCATGCAAGTGCAAATTGGCAGTAGAAAATTAACTTTAACTTGCCACTAAATTCTCTCGCACGTTGTTTTTACCTATATGGACCATGGATGTTTTTACCTATATGGACCATGATGCTCTAATTCGTGAAAGTTTCCGAAGTTCTTGATTGTGTGTTGTGTTGGGGGACACACCACACGAAGCGTTGTTATATTAATAATATTGATTTGAGCCTTTTCCAACGTAACCATGTTGCCAATTATGGAGATTCTAAGCGCTTAGCTGTTGTAAATCGCCGGCCATCCTTTACTTTTTCAGATAACACGTACCTACACTTAGCCTACCCTTCTATTTCAAGCTCGGTGCACCCATGAACCACTCTAACATGCTAGATCGCGTTCTGTAAGGTTCACAATTCACCTTTAAAAAGACCAATATTTCAAGATTCTGTTACCAAACATTGTGCTTGATTTCTCGGATAAAAACATGCAAATCTTAATACTCTCGTTTTATAACATATTCAACTTACCTACTTGTTCCGCTGCTCTAATCAGATGACCTTCTCTTTCAAACGGTTGCCTACTGTAGTTTAACCGAGTATTTGAAAAGCATAACTATAAAGAAAAGCAAACTCATCAAAAAATACATCTAAATATGATTATCTCAAATACTTGAAGGCGAGATGTAGATTTAATTGCCATAAGCACTAAAATTATTTTAGTTATCTACAAAAAATAAAATTTAGGCTCCATCCTAATCCAAAACCGTTTCATAAATTTGTTAGCTTCAATGGTTTCCCCATAAATAAAGTTAGCTTCACATCTACCAAAAAGTTTATACATAAGTTTGGTGAGATTATTACTTGAAGTTGCTTCGGTTGTGTAGTCTTTTTCCTACATATTTTATGTTTATTGAATAAAATCGCTTACTTTTTTCACTCGTATGAATTTGGGATAAGAAAGATTGGTCTCCTTTCCGCTTTATGAAAATAGGTTACTACTTCACTATTGCGTTCACTACAGAAATGAAGGTTTGTCCTGAGTGCTTCATTTTTAGTTAAGTTAATCGTTGGGAGAATGCGCTCCGCATTATGAGAGGTAAACTTCAGTGTTACATACTGTCTTTCGTCGAAGTTTACTTTCATAAAACTCAGGCACCGTAGAGATAATTATCAGCTTTTCAATCCGATCAGGGTCCTTTGCAAAAATCTAACTTATTCGTTGAATATTACCAAAATAATGTTCCTTAATATATGAGGTTTGCTTCAACCGTGCCTAACTAAGCTTTTAATTGTAAAAGTTCGTATGATTTGCAAATTATAATAAATATGTACACTCTTATTGACTGCCAAGCTTTTACATACTTGCGGTTTAGTTGTTCACTCTTGTTTCGGATCCATAGTTTCGGTTAATGTGACTCTGACATAGAGCGCATACTATTTTGTTTCATTTGCCGCTTTTTTTATCGTTTATTTATGCATAAATTTTAGCCTTTTCGTTTTTTCCTTCATATTTTATACTTTATAAAAGATAAATCCTAACGTTTAGTTTAAGATTTTTTAAGCATCTACTTTACCCGGTTCTTAATTTATTGTAGATTATTGTTAAAACAATTCTGGGCTCTACGATCAAATATAATGTCCAAAAGTAATGATTTTTTAGCAGCTGACTGGCCTTGATAATTTTTGCATTATATGCACCCTTATTTTAATGCAGACAAGCCTTCATAAGTATATATTCCCACACTTGCAAATTGCCTTCTAAAAATATTAAGCTAACCCCTTAAAAAAATGCAAAAGCACATAACCCAAGCACAGGCGACGCGGCTAGGTGGCACAAATATCCAAAATTTCTACTCCTTTCCATAAAGAATAATTAAAATCAAAGAAAAGAATACTAATATATATTATAATTAAAAGTTCTCTATCTAAAAAAGTTACATTTAAAAATCGTGTGTAAGCATAAAAACTCGTGTCTACTAACATCTTAAGAAAGAAATTAAAAATTATATTAAAAGAAAATTTTTTTCCTCCTTAAAAGTGAAAAAAGAAAAATAAACAGAAAGCGTTAAAATGCGTATGAAAGGCTAAAACTGTGTTTGAAGAAATCAGAAATACAACGTTGTTTGTCTTAAAACATTAAAAACGAAAATCAAAAATTAAATGTATGAAAACAAACATTATGTCCACAATGTGACCACGACTAAAAGTGAAAGCTTCTTTAACTAACTCTGTCAAAAAAAAGGTGAATTTTTATTTTTCTCAAAAAATTCATCAATAATCGCCCTTAGATACAATACTTTTGCGCCAGTGCATTTTCAAATCATCGAAAGACTTCCGATATTCGCTTTTTGGTTTCGCGTTGAGACATTACGGTGGTGGGGTCTATACCTGTTTAATCGTGGCGAAAGTTTGTCCTCTTTTATATGAGGACAAAGTGTGTGTTTGGAGAAATTTATTTACAAACGAGAAATACGTTTTGAAAATACTGTCAATAGTAAAGGGAAACAAAATTTTGAAAAGGAAAAAGAAGTACTCAAAGGAAAGTTAGAAAAAAAACTAAAAATATAATCTAGAAATCAGAACTCGTAAAAGCCTTAGGCGCCCAGGATTTCCAAAGCTTATAGTGGGACTAAAGTCCTTTGCGTCCGTCTATGCATCCACAGCTCCTCTAGCTGCAAAAAAGTCTATGCCAAAGAAGCGACCAGTGGTTGCGAAGCCAGTGACAATAATCAAAAGGCGTGTATGCACGCATCAATGAAGACGATTATTGAGTGCGACGCCATATTGTTTAGGAACGACGGAAAAAATGCAGGCCTGAAGGATGGGATACGGCGGTTCGTTTATCCCTGAAACCAGTGGAAACTTGATCTGCCTTCGCCCATAGGGAAGAGCCTATCGATACACCCAAAGAGGTAGCTAAGATTGATGTAGGAAGTGGCTTTCACTACACGATTAAAGCTATAGGGCTAGTAGGGTTATCTGCACACAATATAGATGGACAGGCTACACGTGTGATGTGCAAACGAACGCTGCCCGCATTAGTAACTGTGAGTTCTTAGCGAAACCCGTCCAACTCCGCTTTCATTGTAAATAAGGTATGTGTTGACATTTCACTCTTTAGCTTCAGCAATTACGGTGTCTGTGGCAGGGTTCAGAGCTTGCGGTTGCAAATTTAACTTAGTACTGGACTTTTATGTAAAGTGACTAGATTCAATGCTACTGCTTACTGGTAGTATTCTAACGATTGCTCCGCGTTTTTGCCCAACAAGATGGCAGGACGTGTGTCTGGTCTTCGCTTCAATTGAAATTGCAAGTGTAATAAGAATGATATATATTTGCAATTACACATGTGGTAAGCCCCATGATTCCTTTCCTTATTTTGCTTGCTTCTACTGTGGTGACCTTTGGCGCCCTAGTTGACAGTATTCGAGAATGTATTGCGGTTTGAGCAAGTGCTTACGAAGGCATAACTAAATGTCCCCTGTGCCCAATCTGGCTCCCATAGGATATGTTCCAAGATATTACATGAGAAGTATGCAAAGTTAATAAGGAATGTGATACTCTTTAGCTGCACTGTTTCGTGGAAAACATTCCTGCCCCAATAACGTCAGCCGGCCGTCGACCAAATCACACGAAACTGCATCATAAGGTTCCAAGAGTTCTATAATTGCGTTGATGAGAAGGTTAGGAATATAGTAGTCAGCTCAGGAAATCAAACAAAGGAAAAGTTTAACTTACGCATTAACGACTTACAAACGACCATGAAAGTCGTGAAAGATGAGATAGTGAAAAAAACCAAGCTTTGAAAATACTGCAGACCCGATTTTTACGATATTATAGTCGTACTGACACTACCATATCCCGCTTCAACATGTGAAACTCCCGGTGCGCGCAATTAAAATTGCCCTTTGCCTTAATGTAAACATCTCGAATATATAAAGTGGTTTATAAAAACTTTATTAAGACCAATATTAACGCAATCATATTAGATCTTATGCTCGCCTGTAGTGAAAACTCTACAGCACTTGAGATTTCCACCCGCGACCATTGAGTTGTTAGTCTCTATCCTTACTCCGATTCTAAATATTCATCTGATAATGGTAGTCTTAACTGAGCCCATTCACGTAACATCTTGTATGAAAGGTCAACCAGAGATATTGTCTATGAACAATATTTTTGATCCCTTGATGCTCTTGACTTACGAAACTATTTTTATGAATAAAAGGCGGGATGCCGGACAGGATCGCCCTGTTATGAAAATAAGGGAATTTATGGTGGGAGGGAAAAAATTCATTCCAATTATGCTATATTGTTTGTCTATATCCAGAATTTCTCGCTAAGCGCAAATTAGGTGTCGCAACACTCGCGATTTACCTGATTTTAGAATATTCCGAAATGAATCTATTTATTTGATTATTACGATTATGAACGATTTATATTTTACCATTCGTTGATCATTTACTTTCCACTGACTGAACGTAATAATAAAACTTGCGTAAACGTTAGTCGAAATTATTTAAATCTTTATTGCTAATATAAATTAGGTCATAATATATATGCTTACTACGATTAATTAGGCCAAAATTACGGGGGTGTATTAAATACATTACATTATTGTACTTTGCGTAATAGGGTTAAGTATGTAATGAGAAAGAAAAGGAATCAAGCGTGTGCTAACTTCCTCTGATATACTAATTCTAAGCTAATTTGGCACATACACTAACTGCAGACGAAGAAGGTATTGGTGAGTTGGCAAACTACTAATAACTTTGAAATTTATATATATGATATGTGCGTACATATTTATTTTAAGATGCTGAGAAATAAAAATCTAAATTGAAGTTGGTATACATTTTATATCTTCGCCTATTCGTTTTAGTAATCTTTTCTTTTTTTTGTTTAGCTCTTTGTGACTTATATTGCTGTGGTTGCCTTTTTTTTTTTGTTTTCCATTTTTTGTTCTTTGCTGTTCATTTGCTGTTGTTTCTTGTAAATGCAATTCCGAACAACCAGTAATAACTCCGAAAAATCAGGCGACTAATCATTTATGAAAAATTTAAGTTGAAGTCATTAATAATGATTTTTTTTCATATAAGGATATAAAGAAAAAAACAGCATATTTTTAAAAATAAACATTTGGTGGGCTACCCTTTTTGTTTAGTAATGTCTTTTAAATGTTTTAACAAACTTTGTATAATTTTTTTGCGTGGGAGACAGGGATCATACTCCATTCCTATCTAACCTATTTTTTAGGTCTTAGATGGAAGAGAATGAGTGTTGCCGCACTGATTCATCCCATGTATTTTTAATGGGACGCCTAACAATTAGGCTTTCCCCTGAAAATTTTTAGTCTTAGCTACCTACTACGTTCTCGTACCAACAGCTTACGGCGAGCTTGGCAATAGCCATGGAATAATTTGCATAAAGTTTGGAGTCAGTGGAGTCGGAAAATTGGTGTTTTGAAAATTGACGGAAAATTTGAAAGAAATTGCGCACAAGCTTGCTATTTTGGAAACGTTCAAATTCTATCAAAACAACGTTCTCAAGCCTAAGTCCCACTTTATCCAAGAATAATTCTTATATAACTGCCACAAAGTGCTCCTCCCTTTCCCATAAATCGCCAGGTATGAATCCCATCAAAAATATGTTGGATAAATTAGTGCGAAAACATTCAATCTCTTCCGTCCAAGACCTAAAATATAGACTACAAGTAAAATAGGGTAAGATGACTATGTCAGAACGTTTAAATTACGTAATTAAACAAAAAAGATACCCCACCAGATATTAATTTTTATTAGTATGCTGACTTTTTTCTTCGTATCCATCCTTATATATAAAAAGACAAATATTAGTGACGCTTCGTTTTTAAAGTTATTTAATTTTGTTGCCTACTGGGATAATGCGACTTACCGCATGTGCGGTTGTGCGTTCATTTGCATAAGAAATTATACGTAGGCACATAAGCGACAGAGTTCTAAACTTTTCATTTTTCTGTGCTTGACCGTTTACTTTTGATATTTAAATTTGAACATTTTTTATCTTATGATTTGCCTCATTTTTCGAGAATTACTATTACTTTTCAACACATCAACTTATTTATTGCCAAAAAAATTTTTATTATAGTCATCCTATCTAATTTCTACCACTTCTATCTATTTACTCACAAAAATTTAATATTATTGTTCTTGGTCACTGCTACACGTATAGTTAATATTTATTGGGCAATTGTGTACAATTTTCCACACCACCCACGAGGTATTGCACAAGGCGTGTTAACAATTATTTTAAATGGCTGTTTCCCCGAAAATATTTCACAAGTACCTCTAAAACGTAACTAATATAAAGAACTAACATAATAACTAATACAATAAAATACATAAAAGAGAATTTAATAAAGGAACAATATGTTAGTACAATAATGATAAAAATAACTATAAAAGAAAAATATATTATAACAAATATATTATTATGCCAATTTTTTTGCCTCAATTTTTTGTCCTTTCCCGATTCTATCGTGTCGAATAACAATTTCACGTTCTTAAAAAGCAACACCTTTTTTAAACTATCTTAATAATTACTACGATGGTTTTTGCATTCGTCGTCAGTGACAGGAAGGAAACGACTTTCCCTGTTTTGTAAGACAGCTTGAGTAATTAAATCCATAACTTCCTCTTTACAAATATATTGCAATAAAAATGAAAATGGTTATTTTACTGCAACCGATGTGTCGTGGTGATAGAATGGGTTGCAGTATTTGGGAGGATTCCCTATGAATCCTTCCCTAGGTGTAGGTAAGTGTACCGTGTTTTACATTAGTTTAGCTCTAGCCTGCTCGGCTTCATAAGCTCCAAGTCTTTCTGCTTTTTAAATTCTGCTTTTAATTGTTAATGTGTTATTGGACGTTAACAATTTTCTATTAGGAAAGAGAGTTTTAAACAGTAATTTTTACATAATTAATTCAAATAAATTCTTAAGTATATAGTGTTTATTTACAGCTTTGTATGTTTAGTTTTTAATTATATTTGGTTAAATTTTTATAATTTTCATATTTCTAGTCTTAATTAGATTTGGGTTATAATTTTTCTTAAATAAATTTAGTTTACATCTATTGTATTGTATCCCTTAATTAAATTTTTATGTACAGTTTTTGGCTTATCTTTAATTTGTATTGTGACATTGGGTTCTTTGATATCTATTACTTCATAGGGTCCTTCATAGGGTTTTCTGTTGTGTTCTTTTTAATAAAATTTGATCTCCTATGTCTATATCGATTGGATTCGTGTAATGTTCTTCTGATAGTTGTGTTCTTGCTACTTTTGCCTTTTCTAAAAATCTTTTAACTTTTTCTGAACAGTATTTTAATTTTGTTTTTAGCTCATTTATGTAGTTTTGTATGTAGGGTTGTATGTAAGATTTGAATTTAATACTTTTTCGTTGGGCATGTATGGCAATTTTCCATATATCAGTTCAAAAGTTGTATATTGTGTTTGTACGTGAGGGGTAGTGTTATATGCGAAAGTGTAGTATGGTATCCATTTATCCCAATCATTGTTTGGTGAAAAGGATAAAAAGTATTCGTTAAGAACTCTGTGGTTTCTTCCAACTGTACCTAAGGTTTCGTGGTGGTAGGGGGTTGAGAACTTTTGTTCGATATTTAGTAACAGACAAATTTCATTTATTAGTTCATTGTTGAACTCTGTTCCTCTGTCAGATTTTAATGTTTTGAATGTATTTAAATTTTACCTCTTCTGTTAATATTTTGGCAATTGATTTTGCGCTTTTATCTACAATAGAATGTGCGATAATATATTTTGTTTATTTTGTTGAGCCGATAGCCTGTGTTGCTAGTGCTCAATGTCTTTTTTTTAGTCTAAGAATTCATTTCATTAGTCTAAAATTAAAATAATAATAATAATAATAATATTTTGTTAATTCACATTGTATTGTTAATATGTATCGGAAATTATTGGAAGATTTTATTGGTCCTACTGTATCTATACTTAGTGTTTCAAAAGATGTGGACGGTGTATCTGTCATTGTGAGAGGTTCTTTTGTATGTTTGGTTCGTTTGCTTGTTTGGCAAATGTTGCATTGTTTTCTATAATTTTTTATCATCTTGAACATATTGCGCCAGATGTATTTTGACTTCATTTTTGGAATGTTTTTCTTACTCCGATATGTCCTGAGTGTGGGCAAGTGTGGTATTCTACTATTAATTTGCACTTTTTTTTATCGTCATATATTCTTTCTCTTTCTTTGTTTAATAGTATATTGATGCGGTTTCTTTTAATATTGTTGAATTTTTCTTTTAATACCTCTTTGGATATGTATTTAAATATATCATCATGTAGACTAAGTGCATAGTCTAAGAAATTTAACTTGTTCAGTTTTGATGTCAATTTTTCCAAGAGCGCATCGAAATGGTCTGGATATCCATTGCATCTTACACGTGCGTAGTTTAATTCTTTAACATTTTCAATTATCATATCTTTTATACCGCTTTCGAATTTGAATTCTAGTTTTCTTGTGTTCTTAATATCATTTATTGATGTGCATTCCCACATATTTAGTTGTTCATTGTGTGTGTTTTCTTTTGCCGATTTGCTTCTGGTTATTACTAGCGTTTTTGTTTATTCGTTCTTGGTCTTCTTCTATGGAGTCATCTCTTTTAATATATTAGAATTTATGTTTATTCTTGACAAGGCGTCAGCGTTAGTGTTGCTAGAACATTTTTAATAAATTATGTTGAAATCATAGTCCGATAATTCTATTCTTATTCTGGTTAATTTTGAGGTGGGGTTTTTGTGGGAGAATAGTGCTATTAATGGTCTGTGATCAGTTATCACTGTGAATTTTGTGCCGAACAAGTAGGGTCTGAAATGTGTTATTCCAAAGTGGATTGCGAGTAGTTCTTTTTCTATGATTGGTTTATTTTTTTCGTGTTTGTTTAGAGATTTGCTTGCGTATGCGATGGGTAAGTCTTGACCTATTTCTCCTTGTGATAGTACTGCTCCTAAGGCGTAATTTGATGTTAAAATGAACGTTTTATCGAAATTTGGATATTGTACTATGGGTGGGGACATTAGTTTGTTTTTGAGTTCTAGGAATGCCCGATTACATTGGTTTGACCTGTCGAAGTCTTTTCCTCTTCTCAGGAGATCGTTTAGTGGTTGTGCTATGTCAGCAAAGTCTTTTGTAAATTTTCTGTAATAGTTGCAGAATGCTACAAATCTTCTTACTTCGTCTGTATTTTTGGATTGGGGGTCGTTTTTATTGTTTCGTACTTAGCGGGATCTTGCTTTATGCCGTCGGGTGTTATTAGGTGTCCTAGATAGGTTACTTCTGGTTGTAGGAAGTTGCACTTGGATGGGTTTAGTTTTAGGTTGTATTTCTTAAGTCGTTTGAGTACTTTCGGTAGGTTTCTGTTGTGATGCTCAAAACTGTATTATTATGTCGTTTACGCATAAATATGCTCCACTGTTTAGTCCTTATAAAGCTATGGTTAGCATTCTTTCAAGACTATACGGCGAAATTTTTAGTCCGAATGGAAGTCTCGTGTACTGATAATGTCCGTTTGGTGTTGAAAAGGCGGTTAAGGGTCGCGAGGTTTTGTTAAGTTTTATTTGATGAAATGAGTTTGTTGCGTCCAAAGTGCAGAAATATTTTGCTCGTCCTAGTCTATCTAAGATGTCTTCTAATCTTGTAAGGGGGAACTACTAGCATTTTTTTATGTCTGTCTGATTTTTCTTGGGTACTAGTAAAAGTGGTAAGTTATAGGGGCTAACTGAGGGTTCTATAATGTTTTGTTGTAATAATTCTTTTACTTGGGTATGTACGGTGTCGTTTTGTGTGTGGGGTATTTTATAGTTTTTTATGTATACTGGTGTATTGTCGTTTGTTTCTATGTTTTGTGTGCAAAAATTATTTGCTGTGAGTGGTTGATTTTCTAGATGGAATACTGTTTGAAATTTTTTGAAGATTTTTATGAGTTCTTGTTTTTGAGTGTTGTTAACGGTGTCTAATATTATGGATTGTAATATTTGTTGGAATCGTTGTTCATTATGTTGAGAGAGAATATTGTATGATTTAATAGGTGTTGAGTGGTTCGGTGTTGATATGTACGCGTTGTATGGTGATTTCTTTATCTAGTGTATTTAATATTTTAATGTGTTTTTGTCCGTTTTTTGATATTATTGAATTGGCTAAAAATATTCCTTTTTCTATTTCTTTATTTAGTACTAAAGCGTCGATGTCTATTTTGATATTTATGGCGACTATGATTTCGCATCTCGGGGGAAGAAATATGCTGGTTTTATTAAGTATTTCGCCGTATATGGGGAGTTGAATTTGGTCGTCGTGTGTACTAACTGTAAGAGAGAAATTTTCATAATTTAAATTCAAGCATACTTGTGTAGGAAATCTCTTCCGATGGTTCCATCGGTTTTTATGGGGAGTTCTGGTCTACTAGCTGTATTTTATGTTGAGTGATTCCGTTTCCTAGATTTATATTCAAATGTGTGGTTCCCAATGCTTCTATACGTTCGTTGGTTATTCCTGTCAGATTGATACATTCTGCGTTGTTTATTGGGTAATCTTCCAAAAGGTGTGCTTTGCAGAGGCTGATGTCTGCTCCTGTGTCTAATAAAAATGATAGTTCTGTTTTTGTTGCATTTTTAATATCTAGTAATATATAGTTTGATAGTTTTGAGAGGGAAAAGATATGGGAGTTGGTTTCTTTTGTGTACTCGGTGAATGCCTGGTTTATGTGTTTTGTCCCGAATTCAAGGGCATCGCTAAGGAATCCGGGTGAAATCCGTTTCCCTGGTCTTTATTGCGCGTACGCGGTGATTTTGGTTGTTGTTTCTTTGATTCCTGTTATTACTTTGATTTCGATAGTTGAAATTTCTTTTAAAATTATTGTTGTTGTTATTGGTATTGGAATTATTATTATTGTTCCTATTAAAATTGTTGTTATTGTTATAATCCCTGGTTTGATTATTATATCCTTGATTGTTTCTATTCGGATTATTATTATTGTTGTGGTATTCGTTTCTGTTGTTGTGGTTAGTGTAATAGTTTCTATTGTTGTTGTGACGATTGTGTGAATTTTTCTTTTGGTAATTTATTCTCACTACCTGTGAATTTGTTTTGGTCGCACTCTCATATTGTAGAGCAATATTAATTGCTTCTGAAAAGGTTTTTGGTTGGGCCGCAAAGATAGTGGGTTTAATGTAGTCATCGAGACCGTTTTTGAATATGGTTAAGGCGTACGTATCGTTGATACTAGTAATGACGGTTTTTGTTCGTTAGTGGCGTTGGGGCCTAGTTCTTTAATTTGGAGATTATTTAGATCTGCTATTATGTTTAAAATTTTGTCTTTGAAACCTGTGATGGTGCCTTTCTGTGTTGTTTGGTTTAATATTGAGTGTAGTTTTGGTATTGTTTGATTTGATTTAAATTTATTTTCAAGTGTAGTTTTTAATTCTTGTAGTGTTGTTGGGATATCACTTGCAAGGACGGTTTGGACGTTCGAGGATAGTTTGCAGTAAAAGGTGTATTCTATTAGTTGTGGTTTGGCCTCTTCTTTTAGGGTTCTGTGTATTATTTCAACAACTTTTAAAAAGCAGTTGATATCTTTATAATTGCCAGTGAAAGTGGGTATGGATTTGGAAGCTGTTTCTAAGTTAAAATCTATTTTTGGTTGTATTATATTATCTGTTTTGCTGGGGTTTATGTCTTCCAGCGGTTCTTTGGTAGCTTCGATTTCTAACAGTTCTTTTGCTGTTTTACATATTTTCTTAAATGTTTCTATTTTATTTAATAGGCTTGGCTGTTCTGGTTTTGTGTTAGTTTCTATTATGGTACGGACTCTAGTTTTATAGTTTTCTAATTCTTCTAGTTTGCTTTCGATAGTTTCCTTTTTATATGTTTTACTTTCTAGCTTTTTAAGGTTATAAATTATCTTATCTATAGAGATGTTGATCTCATCTATTCTTTCCATTAAAGGCGTGAAAAATATATATATATATTTTTTTTGGAATTTATGTATTTAAGTTCTCATTCTTTTTTTCTTTAATTTCTTATATTTTAATATTTTTTTATTAATATTTATATTTATTTATTCTAACATTTCTTTCAAAAAAAATTTTTTTTTTAATTTTCTTTTGTGTGTTGATAATATTTTTGATAAAAAAAAATTTTATTTTATTGTTCTTTGCTGGTTTTTCTTTCCTGGAACCATCTTTGTAGGTTGTCGATCTCTCTCCAATACTGGGAAGAGGCGTTCCAGGGGATGGGGTGTTGAACTGCTTTTTTAAGGAAATCGAGGCGGTTGCGGTTTTTGATTAGTTTGTCTCCTTTTTTTTTGGGGTTGTACCGGAGTTAGTTGAGCGTCCTTCCGTGATCTATCGTGATCTTCTTTGGACCTTCAAATGCATATTACATTAAGGTGTATGTGTCGAAAGTTTGGTTCGAAAATATAGGCAGGTTACTGCTGGGTTTGTGGGATCAAAAAATTTTTTGACTGCCTTGCGGTGGTAAAAATTTCGGGTGTTTTGCAGGATCGGCAGATTTAAAAATTTTGGTTGCCTTAAGAAGTTTGGCTGCCATTCAGGGTCGCAGGGTCGGTCGCAGGATCGCCATGTAATAAAAATGAAAATGGTTATTTTACTGCAACCGATGTGTCGCGATGATAGAATGGGTTGCAGTATTTGGAATTATTCCCTATGAATCCTTCCCTAGGTATAGATAAGTGTACCGTGTTTTACCGTAGTTTAGCCCTAGCCTGTTCGGCTTCATAAGCGCCAAGTCTTTCTGCTTTTTAAATTGCCAATCATGCTCGGCATAAAGCAGTCCCTAATATTTGTATTTTGGGCGGATTGAACGCCTTATATTGTTAAGCCGGTTAATACGCTCGTGAATTGCTTTTGATAACAATTAATTCCTTTATTGAAAACGTGCACTATTTATACTTAATTTCTATACTAAATTATGCTTAACTTAACAGAAATGGTGATTTTTTAATTGTTGCGCCTGGCATCGTATTGCATTACGAAATGCAATACTCAGCCAGGTGAAGTGCGACAAAATTTTTGTTAAGTCCTTATCCACCGTTAAGTCCTTATCCACCTCCATTATTAATTTTAAACATTTTTAGCATTTACACTTCCTCATCGCATGTTTATATGTCAAATACCCTGACGCATATCGTTGTGTTTATATCTCTAATAACTATTAATTTCTAATTCCTCATCAGATATTGACTTGCTAATTTCTTGTGTGTTTGTCATACTTTCTAAAATATTGTTATGAAATTCGCTTTCCTAAGATAAAGTACGTATCACTGGACCGTATTTTGTTCAAGAAAAAAAACGTCAAAGTTCTTTTATTTACAATTATATTCCTTAACAGTAGGATAATATATTTACAATTATGTTCCTTAAATCTAGGATTATTCATAATTTATTTTGGCCGTACTCTCAACTTCTATGTTCTTGCCCGACTAACTCTCCCTTCCATAAATATTCTATTTATATACATTTTTACAAGCATGTTACTATATTCAAATTCATATTTTTTATTTTTAATCCCTGTCTGCTTTTCCGCTAATCGTTTTCATCGGCCTGCAGCTACATGACGCGCCTGCGAATGTGTAGTTGTTGTTTCCTTCTTTAGGAAATTTATTACTAGGCAAAATTACTTAGCTGAAATTAATTGGATTTAGCATTCTCGTAACAATATTATGCCGAATCAGAGCAATAGATTCCGTTTTTTTTGTTTCACAAATTAAGCAGCCAAGCTTGGAAAAATCGGTTCATCAGATGTTTTTTATTTTTCTTGAGAATGGTGAGGTGAGGAAAAAGCATAAGAGAGCGACCGCAGCCAAATGGATGTATGCCCAATCGGTAAGTGTTACTCCTTTCCCGGCCAAGTATTGTCAAACCTCGCCGAAATTTGAAGTCACGTACACTAACTTGGTAGCCGCAACTCATATCTACGCGGCTATGCTGCAGATAACATTTTATGAGCATGATCACCATAGGGCTGGCAGCAAAGTCAAATTCTCAAAATTTGTTAATAATAAATTGGAATTCAGAAGGTTGAAAGCTTAACGGTGAATATTTTCAAAGCCTTAAGGAATTGCAGGTTCAATTTATTCTTTTAAAATAGGGAATTTGCATCACTTGCGAAATGTATAATTAATTACATTAGTCAAAGGTAGTATTATAGTTTGAAAAAGTTTTCTTACCAAGTTGATGCTTGTTATTATGTCCGGTAGCAGAGTTTCTAGGATACCGAACTTGACGAATGCATCGACACCTTTATGAACCAATATGCAAGCCGACTATTTCTATCTTTCATACTACTAGAATGACATTCAGTCCTAAGTCGTTCGTCAAGTCTATTGTTTCTAACAAAATTCCTTTTATATCTTCCCCTTTTGTCACCTTAGTGATAAGGAATTTGAAAGCGATAGTTGCTAAGGTGTCAGGGAAAAATATATGCGATCATAAAAGATGAAGTTATAATGAAGAAAGCTTTGATTTATAGTAAAGCTGACGCATAGATGATGGATTAGTACACTTAGGGAATGGGAGTGCAGTATTGGAAGTTGGAGCAAACTGCATTTTTGTAATGATCAGCGGCATTTGCTCTAACTGACAATATGTATTGAAATATTTTGCGTTTAGAGAAGTGCCGAAAGAGGAAGATATGAGAGGTATCTTTTTCGAAACTATAGATTTGGCAGCCGACCTAGGACTGAACGTTAGGGTATTAGTTGCAATACGTTGGGTACGATTCCATGGTGGCTCGTGCTCAACTAATTTTTTTTAAATGACATTTTGGCGAAGTTTAAGATTGATGAAAATGTACAAATCGGAAATAATATAATGATATTTTGATTTCAATAAGAATAATAGCAGTAATAGGAAAAATATTTATGATAGAAATTAGGGAGAATAATTATAATAACAATGCCTTGGCAGTACTTAGATAAATATATAACAAAATAATGGCAATTCTCATAAAATACAGCAATTCCTTTCATAAAGAAATGTTCAAAATAAAATATTACAAGTAAACGGTCAAGCAAAGACAAATCAAAAATTGAAAATTCTATAACTTATGCGTCTACGTGTAATGGCGTAAGCAAACGCACGCAATACGGCGCACAAGTGTGTGTTGCACACATCTAATTCCTTAAGAAAAGGTACGCGCAATCGCACATGAATGTTTCTATCAAGTACGAAGTACGCACAGGTCTATTCAATACGTACACTATCGCATACGTATGTTTACGGTGTAGTCATACGCGTACGTGTTGTACAAATTTCAGTAAATGTGCTTATTTCAATCGTTTATTCTCTCTCTTACGGTTTTTAATATTGTTTGTTTATATCGGGCGCCTTATGCTAGTACTTAAAAATTTTAGTGGGAAAACGTTCGTAGCGAAATATTCCATAATACTCAATTGCAACCAATGTATAAGAAGGATATCATGCATGTAATAAGAAGGATATCAAATAATGTGCAGGAGAAATTCAGTACATTATATAAATTTTCGTTCAATCCCAGCACTCTCCCTGACTGAGAAATTTCTAAAATCAAACATATCTTATGCAATTTTTTCATTATAAAATAAAACATCATAAAGCCAAATTTAAAATTTAATTTTACTTACGCCAACAACAAGTGGATTGGAGAATGCCAAATTTATTTCTAAAGCATATTAATTTTTGAGAGGTTACGATCTTTATAAATACGTCTGCAATTATCTCGTTTGTGCATTGGTATTGCAAATGAACTTTATTCACATCGATTTTCTGACGGATAATCTTTGATTTAGTATACACATGTTTCGTTCTTAATTAATTATAATTAAGAGCAACTTGTAAAGTGCCCTTGTTGTTATAATACAACAGCATTCTTTTATTACCTTTAGGGTTGAGTTCAGTCTCCAGACGTCTCAACCACACTGGTTCAGCAGTTAATGACATTAAATGAGCTTCCGTAGAAAACAATGCCATTGAATTAAATATTACGAAAATAGGAGAAGCAAAACTTTCAAAAAATTTATAAGACGTGTTTTTTCTCATGTCTATGCCACGTATTCTGCTGCAACGCATAGATTTAACTACCTTAACCAACAATGTTATTGCAACTACCTTCAGTTGATAAAATCCTCACAGCTTGTTTATTCTGAATATATTTATAAGTTTGTCAACTTCAAAAGAAAAATATCCATATATCCTTTGTAAGTTTCTTTCAACAGCCCCGAGTTCCCTGATGATATTAATATATCAAACGCTTTTGCTGAATATTTCCGACGAAAGTTTTTAACTTCTAAGTCCGATTTTACTGTTAACTATTCATACCAGATCACTAACTCTTCCGATTTCTAATTTGCTCATTTCAGAAAACTACATTTTAAATAGTTCGAAGTTTCTGAAATGTAGCTGCGCGCCTGGCAATCCATTATATGTACTCAAGTTATGCTTCGACGAAGTATGTGTTGCTATTTTTAATCAGTCCAAAAAAACAAGTGTGTTCCCCTTGTATTGAAAATATAATTTTCTTATTCCCCTTCACAAAGGTGGAAGCAAACATCACGTTGATAACTATAGAGATATTATCAAGTTAAGCGTCTTATGTGCACCCGAATTGTTAGCCAGCATTTAGCTTTTGCTGTCAAACCTTATATTTCGCGTTTCCAGCATGTTTTTTTTAAGGAAAGTTCAACTGTTACGAATCTATTACAATTTATGTAATGTGTGCTTTTGACTTAAACATTTACTGAGATTGTTAAGAACGCGCACGAGGAGAGTTGACAGTAGAAGAGAGTGTTTTGATGCAGCTTTTTTTGCTTTTTTCTGGGTTTTTTCGAAAAGGAACGAAAGGATGAACGAGTTAGCGTACGTTGAGATAACTTGAAGAGGAAAAAAAGAGAATAAACGAATTAATCCGTTAATTGCAGAAATTGGCTTCGAATTTTAAACAAAAATGATTCTTTATAACAAAATATAATTTACGCTAGTATCTGAAAAGAAGTAACCGATAAAAGAAACGAAATTTAATTATAGTAAACTGCGTATGGGCAAGAAACTAAAAAATGGGCAACTTCTACTCATTCTATTCAGTGTACTTTTTGCAGAATATTCACTTAAATAAGCAGAAAAGATAATCAAAAGTAATACAAATGATTAATTTATTGAAAAATTGTATATTCTGCGAATCTATGATAGTTCATGTATATAAAATCATAATATTGTTACTAACGATGAAAGCACCTTCAGAATATATCAATGTAAGAATGCAAGTCTTTTAGCTCTTTGACCACAGCCACGGTGGAAGTGTTTGGTCTTCAAAGCCTGCAATTAACACCGAATTTTATTACTATTGTTTGCCTAATAGCAAATGTTGTCAAAACTTTGATATCAATGGAATACAACCCAGGCGGAACAGTTCCTCAACCGCGATAGACTTGTCTCTTTTGGGCTTTTAGCTCATTTGTTTACGAAAGTATAGATTCACTAGACGAAAAACAAGCCAAGTGAACAAATACGTCTTCGCCGTTGTATGAGCTCCTCGATTATGGGAGCAATTCCATATCCACAGTTTTTGAGCTTATCGGCCTGTACACCCTGCCAATCGAACCTCTATTTTAATTAGTTACTCCAGAGCCATTCGTTTATTTGGTTGTACCCATTGGCAAACTTATATTTCGGGCGCGTTACGTTTTGGAAAAATTGATATGCATTTAATGTCAATCGTGTTTAATCCCGAATTCTGGTTAACGAAGCTAAGATATCTTGGGTTTGAAGTGCGCATTATTCCTCTGCATTTCACTCTTGGTATTGATCTTTTATTAGCCACACGCTATGTCAAAGTGATAAACAAAAAAGTATGCGATACAAATGGATCCGCAGTGGCTGGTACCAGCGTTCTATCGCCGAGTATATCGCTGATGTTGATGATATCGCCTGCATTTATAATTGCTGAGAAATCGCCAGAGAACATCTCTGTCTATTTATAATTTATAGCGTTTGACTTGGTGGCAACGAAGTGGCCAATAAGTTAGTGATAGCTCATATGACGAAAGCTGAAATGGAATATTTTTATCTGGGTCTTTTGCGTGCGGATCTATTATTCTTTAATCAACATTTCAATTGCGTAGTGTCAGAAATGTGGTTACTTTGGTCCTAATTTGGAGCAATCACGACTTATTGTGCGCAAGTCAGTTTGGAAATGTGTGCTCATTTACATATAGATCTGTTTACCATACCTCACCCGCCACACATGACGGTCAATCAAGGCTCTGATGTGAATACGAATAACGCATCTATCAGCATTTCTAGCGATAATAATAGCGCCATTCATCATGGAAGGGCTTAAATATTAAACTCCAATAATTATGATCTTGCGTATTTTAAAAAACATGTTCTTATTCAACCTTATTCTTTAAATACTTGTCACTATTTTTCCCAAATAAGTAAGTGTAATTACGTATATTTTCATTGTATTTTATAAAAAAAAAACAATTTGTTTCTCTTACATAAAGAAGTTGATATACATATATAAATATATACATAAACGTCCATATACATATTAAAACTGAAGAAATTAATCCGTTGCTATTATACATTTTAACATATTAAATATTGATTAATATACAAAAGAAAAGAAAAAATAAAATAAAATATAGTTTTCTTAAATTTTACAGGAAAGTAGGGGTCTTCGGTCTCCACTTCGCGGTCTACTATCATGGATCGAAGGAGATTTTAGGCAACGCGAGCAAATAAAAGCCCAAGGGTACAATTGGTGTCCGTTCGGGAGCTTAGGTTACCTCCGTTTTTGTTATGTTATCGCACAAACTAGTTAGGTCGACAAAGACAGGTACATCAGTCTAAAACGCCTCCAATACTCCTAAAGTAGCACTTTCAAGTTGCCCTAAAATTTAATACAGTTAATAATTTTTTTTAGACAAACAGGAAGGATATAAACAGTGATGTTACATTTACTTGCCAATTTTTCAAGGGTTTTCCTAGTGGCTCTTGCATGGCTATCGTTTGACTTAATTGACCACAACTTGTTGACCTTCAAACTCTAGGCCTCTGGCTTCCGTTTGTGGTTAGGGAAAGGGATATGCTCTTATCTTATGAAACTGATGAAATTTTCCCCGAAAAAATGATTTATATTTAGCGAGATACTGCCATTTTTCCCTCAAGAATGAAGCCTTTTTATTCGTATTTATATTCCTAACGTCAATTAATCTTTTATTAATTCAGTAAACATATATATACTTTCTCCTACGTCTTAAATTAAAACGGCTCCAAATGTATACATAAATTGAGTTCTGATGGCCCATCGTCCCTACGACCGGTCAGTCTGAAGGATCGCCTAACTAAATTTTTGTTTATTCGACTGCCTTTCTTATATCACATTTTCCGATGTTGACGGATTTATAATTTCATCTTCTTCTTTTCTATTGGCGTTGTAATTTAACCAAATTGGAAATATGTCAGTTCCTATGAAAACGTAACCTCTCCAAGCGCCGCTCGTGCCTCGAGCTCATTAGATTGTTTTCTCTCGCACGGGATTTGCAGACGGCTCATCTCGTGAACGGAGGATGTAGTGCTCCAAGTCCCTCAGGATTGTGAACTAGCACCATACCCCTTTAAAATGCAGCTCACGACGGGCCTTGTCCATACTGGCAATAAGTGTAACGGCGGCACTGTGGAGCTCAATTGGCGCGCCGATTAACTTACGCTTCTATTCGACTTCCAGTCACTGTTCCGGCTTAGCTAGTTCAGCATCGCGATAAGTCTACAGACGAATATTCATTTTTACCGCAGCCTTCTTACTGCCCCTTGGGCATCCGATCCTTCGGAACCAGCGTCTGGTGTGGTCTCCCTCATCATAGAACAGTATGACGACACCTTGTCGACCAGATTTCATTCAGGCTCAGGCACAACTGACTGTGGCGAACGTATATCGCCTTCGCAGTCATCGAAACCAATGATGGCATCTGACCACTGTCTGGGTGCTAACGGCACGCCTGCGTTGCTGCTTTTTCATCAAATTAAGGGCGGTACATGGTATTTTCTCTATTACGCGTGCAGTTTTTAGTTGCGAGCGCTCAGCCCACTCATCGGGGAAGGAGCGCGTCTCCACACCCACGTACTGCACATCCACACTGGCACCAAGTGCCCATATGAACGCCTTCAACATCCACACACTGGTGTCTCTTCACTTATTTCCGGTTGCGAGTGTTGGATGTTCATGAGTTGTCCTTTACGCGAATTATTCAGAATCGGTCGAAGTTAGCCTTCAAATCTCAGAGAAACTCTCCACGGCGTTCGTCTGGAGTCCTTTCATCGGATTATATTAATAAGTTGCCATTCAAACACATAATCACCTCAGAGGTCTAATTAACCTAGGTAGATAAAAAACTTTCTTCTTTTATTTTTTTTATTATTTTATATGGACTATACTCAGAATGACTCGAATGGGACACAAAAGCTAGTTGTGTCTACTTTGAATGCTTTCAAGTCGGATATGTGAGCTGTACGATTCGTGCGGTCACCTTTTAGAGTGACATTTATCGGTGATAGATAACTATTTACGGTGTACAGGCGCACATAACGTGGCGCTCATTTGGCGGCAAATTGATCGGTGGCCTTTACAGTGGCTGATGGTTTTCCACCAATTTTTCTTCTATTCGGGGTTTCCATTTCCTATATCTAAATTTATAATGGTGTCTTTGCACTTGCCCGCATTGTTTCATATTCCAGTGTCCAAGATTTATTATTCCTTGCAATTTATCGCCTCGGTATTTCAGTAACTTCTGTATAACACGTTGGGTAATCTGAACTCTCTTCTCTTTGAGTGAGCTGTTAAACGCTAACTCCAATGCTCTCTAAATACTGATGGAAGCTTTTGCTGGTGTGTCTGATTCGATTGTCGGTAATGCTCACGAAACGCTTTCACAAGGCCATCGGAGGTCGCTCTTCACAGCTGGTTCTGGCACAGTTTCTTTAAGCCACATTCAGTCCGCCACTGGCATAAGAAATGACCCTTCCGGTCCCATCAATCTTGTGCACTAGCACGGCACCTAATCCTTATATCGGTCTTTACATTCAACGTCGAGACAAAATCTAAACAAGTCAAGAGCGGTGATTTAGTTAGACAGTACTTCTCGAACGCATTTTGCCATTCTTCCTTCCCCTTACGATGCTTCCGTTTTCGGACCAGCAAATTTAGTGCTTTCGCAATTGCTGCGAACTCGGGAGCAAAGCGTCGGTAAAAAGAAGCCATCCCCAAGAATCTTCTAACGCCCTTTAACTTTTCCGGGCGAATATTTCTTTTGTCGCAGTAATCTTCTCTGGGTCTTTATGCGCTCTTTGATGGGTAATAAAATATCCTAAATTTCGTGGTTTTCGCTTGATGAATTCACATCTCAATACATTCCCCAAGTTTTCAACATTTTTATTTTGAGTTCTCCCTATCATGATAATATCGTCGAGGCATGCAAACGCATGTGGCTCCATGTCTCGGCTGATAACGTTGCTAGTGCGGAATGCAGGCTAAATGGGATGACGTACCATTGGAGCAAACCAGTCCCGAGCACAGTAAAGGCAGTATATTGTTTACTACTTTTGTCAAGTGGCATCTTCCAACACCGATCACGTAGATCTAGCTTGCTAATATAACGTGGTTTTTGAAATCGATCCTATATCGCTTGTATCTTGGGCAGCGGATATGCCTCAGGGACGGATCATTGATTTAGATGGCGGAAATCCACACAAGTTCGCGCACGCTCCACTTTTGTTCTTTGTTAGGAAGATCGGCGAATTTTACGGACCCTACGATGATTCCTTGTGCCAACAATTTATTTACCTCCGTGTCTATCACGGCCTCCGGAGCTTTTGCATATCGCAAATTGAATGATCGATCATCCTTCAATATTATTTTATGTTGGACGATATTTCTGAGCTCTTCCTTACCGGCAAGTCTCTGCAACTTTGGCTGGAAAATGAAATTTCGCATGAGGATCCGACACTACTTCCATTTATTTGGTTCTCGTTTTATTTATTTTCCAACTTTCTAGTGTGTCTATCCGTAATCTTATCTATATCTCAGGATCAATTTCAAGCTTATCATAATCGGTAGGAGGGGAGAAATTATTCGGTGGTTATTTACTTCCTTTGTTTACGCGTCCTTTCGGACAAAAATCTTCTTTACCAGGTAAGGGTCGATTTTGAGGGTCTACGGGCGTTAGCATCTCATTCGGTTCATTTTTATTGTTGCGGTCGGTGTGCGAGCTATTTGTATGAGCGGTATACGAAGCGTTATCCGCGGTTTAGCATATTTTGATCGACTTGTATTCGGTTAGCGGTTCAGATATAAGTACCTCGGAATTAATTACAGTGTGTTTTGATTCGGTTTCGAACATATCTGTATTATCAGTTTCTTCATGTGGATTATGATCATCGCATTACACAGAAGGTCGTCGGTCTGCAATTTCGTGGAGCAGGTAGCAGTTCTTTCCGAACAAGTTATTGCCTCTCCAAAAGCCTGTAGAAAGATGTAACCTAGGATTACCTCCTCAGTGGGCTTCGGCATAACAATTAATTTTAACAGCGTTGTAAGGCTTCCAAGCGGAAGAGGGCAAAAAAAGAACTATTTGCAGCTATTTGCGATCCATCGGCCGACTGGATATTCGGCTTGTGTGGCGTTCGACGATATCTCCCATATATCCTTCCTGCAAACCCTTCGGTAATAAAACTGATGAATGCGCCTGTATCTATCGTAGCAGTTGCAGATATTTGAACAATGTTGTGTAACGTTTCGAGAATTCAACCTATGCACGGATGTTTTTGGTTACTTTTACCTTTCTTTTTGTTCGCATGTTTTCCGGCCTGACTCGTCGGATGGGATGTGTCCAAATAAAATGCATTCAGATACGTGCTAGGTTCTTCCTTCGCTATAATATCTCATTATTTTAAATAAAACATGCTTACTAATAAAATTGAAAACTTTTGACTAGTTTAATCCACGCCCTAACCATATTACTTTTACCTCGCCCCTCCGTCATCCACAGGAAGTCTTACCAGTGATTTAACCTTTAATAATAATACATTTCTTTTATTTTATTTTCCATCGAAAGTGTTATAATGTCTTAATTCCATATTTCAAAACAAAATTTTCAAAATGAACAATGGTTATTAATCAATTTTATAAATAAACTTACCAAAACTAACAACTACGTAGATGCGCATCGCCGCAGCTAAAAGGTTTGTTAACAAATTATAGGTTTTGAAATTAAAAAAAAATTGTTTAATATTAAGGAAATATAACTCAAAAGAAATGTCAATTATTGCTTCGACCTCTCAGAGATACCACGCACAAACCGGTGTGAAGAGGAATGCTCCTTTAACGTTTTATTGATTCTTCCGTGTTTTACACTCCTTCTTTTACATTGGCTTGCCAATTTTTCCCTTTTCTTTTTTTTTTAATTTTTTTTGGGCTTTGAGATTTTCTTCCCTTTTTATAAGAAACAGTTCTTAAAAATGTACGAAGACATTGTTTGTCAAGTTTTTCTTATAAAAAAAGTAGAAAACTCTTATATTGTTCCCTTGTTTAACATAACTAACTATCTTTTCTTTAATTTCAATTAATCTCTTTTTATTTTAGGGTCTCTCGTACAACACCCGCAGCCGACCAACAATTTAGCTAAATCAATTTACACCTTTCTTTTTTAAAAGTTTTCTCCTTCTCATTTGCATTAATGAACTGCATATTCATCTTCCAATTTTTAATGGTCACAACCTAGCGATCATAGATTCCAGCCCTCTGACGCGAACGTTAGTACTTCTTGATTTTCGTTCTTTTTCTTTTTGCACTTTTGTATAACTTCAAAATTACTTGACCTTAGTGACCTTGTGCTTTTGTATGTGAACAATGAATAGCGTTCCAATTATTCCGATTTTACTAAAATTATCAAAGCCTTTTCAGTTTGCAATCTTTTCATATTTTTCCAATAAAACTATTCGGGATTTATTCTTTCTCTAATTCTTATAAATTCACTTTCATTATCATTCACTGAAATTATTTGTCTTGAAGTAGCGATAGAACGGCATGAATTTCAATTTTATGCCAAAAAAATTTACGAGCAAAATTCTAATGAAAGCCGCATTTTTTTCCTCGTTTTTCCTTTTTTTTTTCTTTCTCTTTCCAAGTTGCCAAAGTTTTCTTTTTTCTTCGCGCCGCTTGTCGCTTTGCCAAAGTTTGCCTTTTCTTTTTTTTTTTCACTACAGTGTCTATTACAGCTGACTTTGGATGCCAACCTTCTCGTTTCAAAGTGTAGTTTTCTATCATTTGATGTCCTCACGACTCTTGGAGGGTGGTGTATCTTATTGGCGAGTTACGTTGTTCTTCAGGCGGACGACTCCCCGTGTGTGATGGATACCTCGGCCATTTGGCTTGTTCATTATTATATTGACGACGGTTGTTGAAGGTGCTTTAACAGGCTGGTCTTCTTGTCAACTGCTGAGATGGCAGAAAATAATAAGAGCATTACGGCAGTTCTGACGATAATGACCCCTTTGGCCACATCGCCAACATAATATGTCGTCTTCTCTTTTTATCGATCGGTTGTCTTGTTCGATCATACGATATTCTTCGCGTGGTGGCGCTCTCATCGAGTATCGTGGTTGCTTTCTCGTGATCTCACGCAATTCTTTCCCCACCGCAATACACTCCAGGTCGTCAGCAAAGTCAAGCAGCTCATCTAAATTCCGAAAATCTCTCCTCCACAGGTATTCCCGCAAAGCATTATTATAAATTCTCTCCAAGTTTTGTTGATCAGCATACCCAACTTGAAGCGCCAGTACAGAGTCCTTCAATTTTTCTTCCACTTTCTGTGTCGTATTTCGTCCTCCAGGTTTTAAAATTAACGTGTCGTCAAGGAAAAACATGAACTTTTTTTTTTTAAATATATCTTTTTTTATTTTTTAGCTAATCTTATATGATCTTAAAACCTGTTTCGCACAGTAACGGTTAAGATCTGAACATCGGAAACTCTCTTTATTGCCCAAATAATACGAGTTGTTATATTGTATTTTGAAGCAATAGAAGTTCTGCAGCAGTTGTACCTATAGAAGCGAAATTCAACTATGCTTCCCGTACAACTATCGTCAAACTTATAAAGTTGTTGATGATTGTTCTGACTGTACTTAAAATTCATAATTAGTTGAGAAATAATCCCACAGTCTAAACCAATAATCTCTGTTTTAGACCAACAATACTACTATTAATGCCCTCTTTAGTTAGCAAATACCAGAATCCAAGATTATTCTAACTTTGCCAGACAATCTATTACTTTTATTTTTTTTTAAACAAACAATGCCCACTACGATGACATCGCAATTTATTTTTTCACTAAGAAGAATTATATCCTACACCTAAGATCGAGCATACACAATTGACCAATAACCTTTCCATCCGGGAAGAGGTTAATTACTGAGCTAAGATTATTAATATTTGTTACATTTTAACATGGACAGGGATTGTTTTTAATCATGCACTTCATTTATTATATCCCTTTATATATATATATCTATATATCCATATATATACATATATATATCCAAAAAAAAAAAATATATATATATATATCCATATATATATTCATAGAAAAACGAAAAAGAAGCATGTGGTGCTCTTGTTAATGGGATTGTGAAAAGTTGGAAAATTCCTTTCCATACAAAACTATAAAACATCTTTTCTTTTTTTTGTTTTTACTTCCAGCACATTATGAATTTACCCGCTAGATAATGAAAAAAAGTTTTTTTCCAAATTTACCGTTCGCCTTGTTTATGCCGCTCTTCCTTCTTCTAAATGTCCAAGATCTTCCTCCATTGCGAATGTTTTCCTTTCTGCTATCGTTTCCCGCACGGAATTGTTTTTTAAATTAAGCGCCGCTTACTTTGTTCGCGCACTGCTTTTGAATTTAATTGTTAAAAAAAAGCAAATTTGATTACTAATGTTCACTTTTAAACCACCAAAGCAAACTTTATAAATTTTCAAAAGGAAATCTCACATTAAATATAAAGTCCCCCGCATTGCTTTGTATTTAGTTCCTACCTACAAGCAAGTCACTCTTATTCTCGTTCTCAACGACGACGGTGTCTATGCGTTACGTATATTAACGAGACCTTTTTCAATGACATAACATTGCGGAATTCACTTTTCAATGTGTTTTACATGATACGCATTTCTGCCGGAGTTGTATTTGTATGACTATTTTCAGTACTTTTAGTTTTGAGTTTTTTTTCTTTTGGGTACCTATAATGTGGTACTTTAGGTATTGTGGTAGGGGGTTTCTTTTTTTATTTGAATCTTAAGGCACACAATTTTTACGTCACACGCTCATAACCATATATATTTAGTTGTTAATATCACTTGTATTATTGTGTAAAAAAAAATTTTCTTTTTATATTCCTAAATCCTTCTTCTTTGGTTTATTCCTTCATTCAAACAGATAATATAACTATAATCTGTACACTTTGACTACACGCAGATTTACCCATATTCACTTTGTGCTTCTATAGCATTTTTTTTTTACAATTGGCCGAGTTAACGCTCGCGATTTTAAAATTATTATCGGATTTTATATTATTTAACATTTTTTTCTTTGAACTGTCTTTTTTTTTTTTGTTTATTTATTTTATAATCGGGCGTCATGTGAAGCTCATGAAGATTTTCTTCCCTCTGTCACGGGAAATTTATCCGAGATGATGAAGTTAAACAGAACCCTGAATGAACTCTTATGAAGATTATCCATTTCACTAAGTTCAAAGGGAAGCCAGAGGCTTGAAGTTCAGTAAGTTATGATTAATCAAGGCAAACACTTTACTAAAATCAGTACACAAGACATCCATACTAGAGCCGCTAGAAAATGCCTTGAAAACATGGCAAGTAAACTCTAAGAGATTCATAACAATTGATCTTGATTCCATGCTGAAAAGCTAAAATATACGATTTAATAGCAAAAGCTAAATGCCGAGTAACAAAAAAATATAGGTAAGACGCCCGACTTAATAATGCCCCTATAGTTCTCAACGAGATGGTTGTTTCGACATTTGTGATCCAGAATTAGGAAACCACTTTTCCAACACAAAGGCAAAACATCTGGTTTGAAGGTCTGATTTTAAACAACACCACATAGCTCCTCAGACCATGATCTGGACCATCATTCTTGTAATGAAAGGAAATACAAATTGCTGGATGATACGAATACACAAGTAAACTATAAATGGACAGCGACTTACAGCTTTCTCCAAGACATTGGCAAAACAAAGATGAAGCGGTGTGCCGTTACAGTTAGGAATACGGTTGTATTGAAGTAAATTACGATCAAACAATTCATTGAAAAACACCACAGCTCGATCAGATGTTGAAGTGGGGACCATACAGCGAGAATTATCACTATAATACAAAATGACAAATTGTGGCAAGTTGTAGTCCCTCAACGCTATGAGTATAACAGTAGGTTTATACTTTTCGGCCACGTCACAAATGAGGGCAGCATGTTTCTTGTAATTAGAGACATCCGAATTTGGGGAAATATAGGAGCAAAATACATATAACTGTTCACTGACAATTTTCGTCCGAACGACAATAAATTCAACATCAGGAGGAGCAGGAAATTCAAATAAATAAAACGGCAACACAGCAGGAGTGGCAATTAAAACACTAAGACCAGTGCGATCCAATCGATCCTTTTTGAAAACTTGGAAAGAATTGTGAAAATGTTCCCACCGATATAAATTAGGATCTAATCAGGTTTCAGTGGAAGGAAAACAAAAAAAGTAGGAAAGATAAATGTTTTTCTAATATCTGTTTTGCTTACAGAAGTATGTTTTTACGAGTACATAAGAAAAAACAGTTCCGTGTATTGGTATAGAAATAGTTAGCTAATGATATTCATATGATTATATTTCTGTTTTATGGTTTTCAATTACCTAATAACGTTCCTGTCGATATCAAATCCAATAAATAAATGTGGTTTACTGATCGCCATATTGTTATGCCAAGTTTACTTTGAAGAGATGTTTACGAATTGTTTTACATCAATACAATATATGTTATTGGGGAATATTACCTTTTTTGTTTATCATAATAGTTTTCATTTGTATACAACTTCATGATTATTAATTTTACTGTCGTTACTGATATTAATATCTTAGTTCTTTTCCCATTCACTTACATAGGCATAAATTTCTTTTTTTAAAACATCTTGAATTAAAATATCCATTTTGCGTCACATGTACTTAATTTTTGTTTTATTCCTGGATTGATTGTTCCTTATGAATTAACATTTTTGTGTGGTGGGCAGTCCTGGCGTTGGCAATATAAAAGTCGCAGTTTGTGCGGTGAAGCTTATATTTTGATCAGCTCCACTGTAGGTTGAGATAAGTCGTGCAAATTTACTATTGCTTGACTTTTTACCACAAAAGAGACTAAAAGAGGTAGGAGAGTTAGGGAAGCGCGTAAAGTGGTGAAAATGATAAGTGGGTCAACCGGAGGCTCTATCACCCCCTTACAAAAGTAGCGGCAAACAAGTCAACTTGATTAACCGAATGCCGTAAACATCACCGAAGCTGTAAACATCAGGTTACAGCCTTTATTAATTGCGCCTTTTTAGTAACTCATTACGCTTTTGACTGGTTCCCAGTGGGATTTGCCAGAGTTGGTTCCATAACTATTAAGCATATTAACTGCATAACGAATGTCTGGTCAACTAATTTGTCCAACAAACAGTAAGCAACCTATTGCCAGCATATATGGAATAATTGTCGATAGTTTCATCGCAAACACGTCCAAATTTTTGCAGCTTGCAAACCTTGCTTCGGAGCCGTTATCCAACATTTTAGGTTGTTGCATATAGATCATCTATGTCGGCATACTGTTTAGGAATACACTAACTACCTCCATTTAGTGTCCATATACATCGAATTTGACAGCTAACGCTAACGAATACTGCATTGAATCATACGCGATGGTAAGTGTGAAGATTTCCTTAAAGTCGATTCCTGCACTTTCGGAAAAACGGGTAGCCACAAATCTCGTCTTCCGCCTTATGGCTTTACCATGCCCGTCTCTTTGGCTTTTAAACACCTACTTTGACTTTAAAGCTTTTTCACCTGGCAGTAACTTCACCAACATCCACGTACTATTTGTCATCAATGAATCGATCTCTCCTTTCCCGGCAGTTTTCGTCACACTTTTTACACCGCTTGGATCGGCGGAAACTATTTGTATTGCACAAAACTTTTTGGTTTTTCTTTCTTATTGGCTATGCCGTTAGAACAACGGATTCACTTTCAATGGATGGTGGCAGCCACTCATCAGAATCATCGTGGTGGCTTTTGTCTGATTTGTCCTCCGCTTATCCAGAGTTCTCATTTGATTCAATTGATTCAATTTTAGATACTAATTCAATCTCATTACTGCTCCGTTCTGAATTAACACCGTCGTCATTTAGCAGCAATTCTGAGTAATAGAAACCATTATCGACATTTAGGTTCCCTTTGTTGTCTTCCTAAAATACACCATATCCCAACTTAAAACAAATTTTTTCAGAAGATTTCTATCTTGTTGTCATATGCTATCATGTGCTTGCTAGTGTCACTATCAGTGTAGGGAATCAATATAGGGAATTCTTGCTGCGGTTGTAATAATCATTTGTGTCTGCAGAAACGTTCATTTCACACTCAATGCAATAAGTGTTACTTTCACTTGGTCTATTCGGCTTACCATTGTCCTCATTTTTGTTTTAAAAATTTGTAGAAATATGCCTAAATTTATCACATTGTACTGTTGTTTTCGTCGTTTCGTTGTAATTTTTTGTTTAAAACGCAGCATCTTTCTCCGAACTTTCAGTCGCTAATTTATCATCTTCAAAAAGTACATTTTTACAATATGAGCTGCTCTTTTCGGCAACCGTCGCCAGCGGCTCACAAACATCCGCATATCCGAGTAACATTAAAAGTGTTATAGACTTCTCACCTATATTAAGCCCTGCGTTCCTAACTTTCAAGACAATCATCATCAATTCATTTAAGTACTCCTGGAATAAACTGTAACTCTTCAGTTTTATGTTTAACAACTGCTTGAGTAATTCTACTTCTCGCGTGAGATCAGTGCACTCTGCCGTCTATCGCAGGATTCTTTGCGTTTGGAGCTGTTGCAAAGGCTCCATAATTACCAAGATTCACCATGTTACGACTAATTCACGGAAACGTGAAAGTAATTACTAATAAAATTGGTTTAAATGCAAAGAAATAACCGCCAACAATAAGAAATATAAACTCTCGAACTGAAAAGAGTTGTCAATTTTAAAAGAAATTTTTGTTTTTCTAAACTACAAAAGTATTATGAAATATGGAATTTTCCAACCGTCTTTAGAGACAATATTTTAACTAATTTAGCATGAAAACGACAATAATTATAATAAGAACGTTCGAAAATAATGATCAAACAAAAGGTTATTAAAAAAATAAAGAATAGGAGACAAAAATTATCATAGCAATGGAAAAACTCAAAAATGCAAAACTGTCATGTTTAGTTGTGCTTTTCCTTCAAGTTTAAAGTGCATGTAAGGAAGTATAAAAACAGTGTGAAAATTAGTGTCAACCCAAATTTATGTGTTTGGATTGACGAACGCTAAACTGATATATCAACAAACTACAAAAACAGCAAGCAAAACCAAATAATAATAAAAAAAAAATTATTGTAAATGCTTCTGAGTAAAGGATGATGTTACGTACCAGCCTACAGGGATAACACTTTTATAAGAAGACTAAATGGGGACGTACTCCGACTCCGGGGAATAAGGTAACTCGCGGAATTATCGCAATCCATCCATCTCTGTCTCAAGCTAGTGAACTAGAATTTCCGCGCAAGTCACGCGTATAATGCCAAACGGCATCAACATCCGCAATTGTCTCCAAAACGGTACTTCTCACAAACACAAAAACAAATGTTTGTCGCTCCAGTGTCTCATACTCTGCAGACGAGCTAATCAACTGGGCAACTACACCAGCAATATTTTAAGCAGCAAAAGCAACATAACGCCAAGAATTTCTCAAGGCCACCCAAGCCACAACCACAGCCAGAGTCGATGGATATGGACCGAAGCACCCACTTCCGCCGCCAGACCTCTACAAATTCAATCTTTTGGAAATAGGCCACAACAATTCACCCATCGGCAAATATTTAAGAAACAAAGCACGTTCCATATGAATACATTGAGAAAGGATACTAGAAAATCAGGAAGAACGCCACTTTAAGGAACCAAGTAATAAAGGGCTCTTAACCAATTGCCGAAATCGCCGAAACTGGGGATCCGGTCCATAAGAGAAATTTGCCCAAAGAATTTTTATAATTTTTTTGTGTTGTAAGTGAAAGTGTAATGTAATGAACTTACTTCGCCAGCCAATATCATTCAAAGCAAATTAATTAGAAAACATTTTAATAATTAAAATAAACAATATGAATAAGTTAATAGTAATTAAGTATTCGATAAAATATCTAATTAATAATTACGTTAAGTAATACGAATTATAAATTACTACTAATTAAGTTATTGACAAAATAACTAATTTAATTAATAATAAAATTTAACTCAGCGATTTAAAAACTCGCGGAATGTACATTCGTGTTTTTAATTAAATAAGAATTTTTATAATTTTTTTTTTTTTTTCATTAGTCTAAAATTATAATAATAATAATAATAATAATATCATTTTTTTCAATAAAAAAAATTAAACGGTTAAATAACTCTCTTCAAGATGTATGCTTTGCTGAGATTTTAAACTCTCATCGTGGGTGTCCGAACTACGATGCCTCTGCAACCGTGAAATTATCAAAACAGATGTGCTGCTGAATTGGATGTAGACAGTTTCCGTACTGATAAAACGAGAAGGAGTCGGAAAAGCTGAACGTACAAAACCAGTTGGATGCTGATTTAAAGACTCCTCAAGAAGCTGGAAACACGCCGGCTTTGACTACAACATTTTCGCTTTTTCAATATCAATTTGATTGTAAATGATATGTCAAATGATATGCATGCCTATGCCAGTATCTTAAGTATCATAAACCTTTTATATTTATACGGCTTAGGTCGGTTACGTTATGGATTTTAGTCAGGAAAAATGTTTGAACAAAACTGGAAACAATTTTAACAGGAATATCACCAAATCCCTTCTGTGCAAGAACGGTAATAAGGGATATTAAAATTAGTGAAGATACTTTTGCGAAAGTTTTTAAAATTAAGGATAAATTCACATTTTCATTAAATGGCTTCACTAATACATTGTTGGGATGGAAAATACGAATTTACGAGGTACCATTCGGTCTTAAAAATCCGCCGTCTATATTTAGTGCACACTCGATGATATTCTACGAGAATGCATAGGAAGATGCTGCGTTGTGTATATAGACGATATCATTGTTTTTAGTAAAACGGAAGATGAACACTTCACACTCATTAGAAAACTTACAACATTACAAGAATGAAATGGTAAAAGTAGACAAACAGAACGTCTTCAAAAAAGAAGGTTGAATGCTTAGGATAGATTAGTGCATCCCTTGGTATACAAGCAAATCCAGACAATGTTAGAAGTATCGAAAATTTTCCACAATCACAGAATCTTACGGAACTTCGTAAGTTCTTTGGTATGTAAGGGTATTATAGACGATTTATAAAAACTTGACATCCCTTGTAAGAGGACAACGATGACCAACGTGCAAAAATAAATCCGCAAAGTTTAAAACACTGAACAATAAGTAAGGCCAAGAATCATTATGCCTCGAATGAAAAAGAAATTTGTTATTTATTTATTCCACTTATACAAGAAACTCAACTAAAACAAAACGGCAGTCGAGTTCAGTTGACTTTTGAAGTAAATCTTAAATTAATTAATATTACGACTTATTATAAGTACAATAAAACAAATAAGAAGGAAAAAAAAGAAAAAAAGCATGTACACAACTAGCATAGAGCCACACCCATAACCGATACAGGACCAAATTGCAAGTGAACCCCTAAGCCATCGCAAACCTGCATAAGCTGGGCAACCGATAATAGTTAACAACAATTATTTTCGACGCATAATGACTTTTTAAGGCTAAAAGTTAGTTCAAGTACGAAATAGGTAAATCGCGCGTATTAAGCAATGTTGCTTTAATGGACTTTAAAGAGTCCGTTAATGAGAATAAGTCATTTAGGTTTTTACAAACAACTCTGAGCGGGTTAAACCGTTCGTAATTATATTTACATTGACTAAGCTTTATCAAGATGAAGTGCCTAGAGAAGCGGTTAAGGACATTAAAGCCTATCTCCCGAGTTAATGCACGCGAGTCAATTGTATCATTTATTAATTTGATTACGAAGGAAACCCCAAGAACAAATCTACGTTTCTCCAGTGACGGTAAGGATAACAGAAGGGTGGAAGAGAGGCAATCGGGTCCCGATCCAAATTCCTAAGGGCAAACAGCAAGAATTGCTTTTGAGCAGATTCAATTGAATCTACGTGGCACCTAAATGAAGGAGACCACACAATAGAGGCATACTCAAGTATAGGTCTAACCACATGTAAAGCCTTTTCGTAATATAAGGATCATCAAGTTCTTTGGACCACCTCTTTATAAAACCAAATGCGGACATAGCTTTTGCTTAACGAGAGCTCAATATGCAAATTTAAACGTAACCTATAATCAAATAGAACGCCTAAATCTGTGAACGAATCGACGTCTTCCAAATTGTGCGAATCAACGAAGTACTGAGTCATGAACGACTTTCTTCTTGAGAAAGAACATTTATTTAGATTTAGTTTCAGAAGATTCAACTAAATTATTCAAATCACTTTGAAGATGATGTGATTGCGATTCTACGGAAAAAGAAGAAAACAGTTTCACATCATCAACATACATTAGGATCTCTCTGAATTTAATCACGGAGGACAAATCGTTGACGTATAAATTAAATAAAATGGGTCCTAAGTGGCTACCTTGAGGTACGCCAGACGTCACGGGGAATTCATCCGAGGTAATGGGGTTAAACAAAACCCTAAATGATCTACCATGCAGATAAGAGCTTAACCATTCCACTAAGAAGAAAGGTAAGCCAGAGGCGTTGGGTTTAAAGCTAAGTAGTCTATGGTTAACCATATCAAACGCTTTGCTAAAGTCAGTGTATATGATATTATTGCGAGAGCCACTAGAAAAGGCCTTGAAAACATGAAAAGAAATGCTCGCTATCATATGGGATCGGCTAACTTTAAAATATTTACGCAAAACCAGCCATTAACCTACGCATTAAGCAATAAGAACAAGAATAATAAGGTGAAATAAGACGATTGAAATCGAGTTTAGTGGCTTATAACTATGAATTATTTCATAAGCTTGCCAAAACTATAGCTGTAGCGGATGGCTTGTCCAGAATACCCAAAATTCAGATCCTAAATTATTGGAGAAAGGTAGAAAGGTAAGAAAGAAAGGAAGAAAGGTAAGTCCATCAAAAAGCTTGAAGAGAAGGCAAAAACTGGTTCGATTTATCGCCTCCCACGCAACGTTCAGAGAGAAAAGAAATCTTTGTCAAAATAAATAAGAGGTTAGGAAATAAATTATTCACCCGGAATAAAAAAGACGTAGTAGCAGAATATTATAATACCACAGTAAAAAAGGTATCAGACAGAATAGTTTATAAAAACAATATGGGACAATATAAGAATATTTTCTCAAAATGCCACCAAATATACAAACACGTAAGACAATCTCTCGAGAGGTTAGATATGTGATTATAAAGTCTGAAAGTAGATAAAATTCGTATGGAGAAATAGCAAAAACAATTCGAATTAGTCGTGCTGTTGTCCAAATTGTAATAAATGACAATAACACAAATGTCACAGAAGATAACCAGAGCGTAAAAATCGGAATATTACCAAAAATGTAACAAATTAACCCAAAACTAGTGCTGTTGACACTACAAAAGACCTATAGAAATGCAAGCCAATTGGTATCCATTTCGAAACCGTTCAAAATGTGTTATTTAGTATTTTTAATCTGTGTGAAAAAAGGTTCCATGAGCCTTCTAATGAAAAAGAATAAAAACAATTTTATTTCAATACTATTAAATGTTATTTGTAAATTTGGTTACAACCGATCCAATAACAAAGAAGTTAGCACACATCCGCGACGTCTATCGAACCGCAACATATATATGAGTTAAATGTTTAAGACTGTTTGATTCTTTTTTATTATAACATTTAATTTTTATTTAGTTATTAATGAAAATTTATCTTCTAAAGTTTAAGCTCTAATTTTTGGGATTAACAGCAGACTGAAACTGACTTTAAGCAAAGTTTTATAATGCAAAAAACTTTAGGTCAAAAAGTTATGTATTTAACTGTCGCTGATTTCGTGACAGAAGTATAGGGTGTGTGTGCTTGTGTGTATTAAACAAATAAGCGCTGACTGAACGGACAGACTAGCACGTATGTATGGGCTAACGAACACAACACAGATGAAGGAAAGAAAACGAACGACAAGGTAGAACAGACAAACACCAAAATCCCAAAAATTTAAGGCTTACTTTTATAATATTAATTAATTCCTTTTTCAATTAACTTCTATTTTCTTTTAATTTATTTCGAGTACATGTTCCCTTTGTTTCAGTTTATATTTTTAAATTACTTTTATTTAGTCTTCATTTTCTCAAGTTTGTTCTTCCTGCTTCTTTAGCTTTTCTTTATTTTCATTTCTTTTTCTAATTAAATTTTTTTCTATTTTTCTTTTTTCTTTGCGTTATCGTTATTCTCTTTTTTTATTCAACCAGATTTCTTAATTTTTCGTTAATTTATTATTATTTCCTTCTTTTTTAATTTACCTTTATATTTTTTTTTCTTTTTTTGCTTTTTTCAATCAAATTTCCTTTTTTTTTTTTTTAGTAATAACACACCTACTTTCATTTTTTTATTTTTTCACCACTACATCGACAACGATAAAATTTGTTACTTACATTAACATTATGCTTGTTAAGGTTGTTGATGAGTCCTTCACAGTTGTTCACTTTAAATGCTTCTTTGATCCTCTTTTCCGATACGTTTTGAGCTTCTGCTCTTCCGCTCGGAGAGGGCCAGGATCTATAGTGGATTTCTTATTAGCAAAATTATTTAACTTTTTTTTTTCGTTTTGTAATACCTAATTTTTTCAATTATTCAATTTCTAACTTCCATTTATTTATTAGTATTTATAATTGCTTGGTATAATTTTAGCTATTAGCAACGCTCTTTTTTTATTTTAATTAATCTTCTTTTGGTAATCCTTTTGCTTTCACAGGATAAAAGCTTTTTTTACCACCGCACCCCGTAGTGCCATGGACGTTGCATCATTGACGTATGCTCGGGCGCCAATTAGATAATTTAGACCACTTGGTTCCTTTTTATGATAATATTTATTTTTATACTATTTACGGCAAATTGAACTTAACTTTAGTAAAAATTTTACAACGAAAAAAAATTCACCTAATTATCTCACAACAATTTTTCAGGTTGCATAAATTGCAACCTTAGTAAATTAAACGGATGTAACCGAAAAGAAATAACAAATATTTATTATTAATTGAAGAATGCAATCGGAGACTCATGAGGAATATTTACGTTTGGTTTAATAAAACCAAAATCGTTTATAAATTTCAAGGTTTATTATAGTAGCCATTAAAGAGGTCATTAAAGTGTTCATTGTAGCGCTCCTTAACTTGTTTCACTTCAATCGTTGTTTCTCAATAACATACTGACAAACATCTGAATTTTTATGGATGTATGCATAAATAATATATTGTAGTGTGGTCGCATACCGTCGTATGCATCCACTTTGAAGTGCGACAGAATTATGCTGAATTAGCATAATTCTGTAGCAAAAAAGTAAAACAAACATTTTGTCGCACTTCAACTGGCTGGGTATTGCATTACGAAATGCAATACGATCCCAGGCGCCCTAATTAAAATAATCGATAACATTAGCATAAAATCACCTATAGATTTGAGTATAAATAATGCACCTGGTAAATAAAGAAATTAATTGTTTGACAGCAATTCAAATCAAGCGTTTCATTCGCTCATTAACATAAGGCGTGCAATCTGCCTAAACTCCAGAAACTTAGGGACCGTCTCTTGCCGAGTCCTATTGGCACTATACGAGACGGACAGACTTGGCGTTCTGCAGCCGAGCAGATTAGGGACAAAACCGCAGTAGCGCACTGATTATTTATATCCAATACCTTGGACACAAATTAATTATATCCAATACCTTCACACTTTTGATCTAAATCATTACTTCATTACAATATTGTTATGAAATTCGCTTTTACTAAGATACAGTCCGTATCACTGGATCGTGGATATTTTATTCAAGAGAAATGCACTTCAAAGCTCTTTTGTTTTACTACTTTGACTTTCACAACAATAGGAATATTTATTTACAATTTATTTTGGCCGTACTCCCAACTTCTACGTTCTTGCCAGACTAACTCTACTTTTCACAAATATTCTACTTATATACAATTTTACAAGCATCTTACTATACCTAAATTTATTGTTTTATTTCTAATCCCAGCCTGCTTTTCCTATAATCGTTTTCATCGGCCTGCACCTGCATGACGCGCCTGCGAATGTGCACTTAGCTTTTACCTGTCTTCTTTTCCGCTAATCGTTTTCATCGGCCTGCAGCTGCATGAGGCGTCTGCGAATGCTTTCCTTAGGGAATTTATTATTACGAAAATTACTTAGCTGACATTAAATGAATTTGGGATTTTCGTAACAATATAATATATTTATTATACATTTTGAATAGATTCCTATTTTACTATTAATGTGCAATCACCGCGCCATACAATTGGTTTCATTGCTTCAAACACTTCTATGCGCCAGACAAGATTGTGTTTACAGTAGCATTTTCTACATGCCAAATTCCAGCGTACTTAAAAGACATGTAATGCGGCTCCACGACAATGTTCCAAAAGTCGTATTTTTATTTAAAAACAGAAACGCCAACAAAAAAATTCCTTCATTTCTTTTTACTACTTTCAGAAAGATTCGAACAACAGCCGAAAGCTCGTAACGTCCTTGTAAATAGATATGGGAGGTTTTTGACTCTCCATTTTTACCATTGTTCTTTGCGAAAAGGGCAATAAAACATGAAAGAGCGGGCGGCCGCTAAAATGTTTTTCTTCCGCAATTCCTTATTGTAATAGCTAAATTAAAAGAGAGTAAAAGAGAGAAATTATAAGAAGAAGAAAAAAGTCCAAAGTTCATATAATACGTAGCTTTAACCTATTAATTCACCTTGTTACACACTACGCTCGTTAAGCCACTGACAGACTTAGACATAGCACCGTTTCATATTTCTCAACAAATGCAAGGATCTGCACCAAGTCATATGTTGATTTTCTTTTTTTACATTTATGCAGCTACTGCTGCTGCCGTCCGAACTCCCCTTTTTCAAAGAAACAGAGAGGGAAAGATAAAAATATGAATTTAATAATTGTTGCAACTTTTTAAAAATTAAAACTAGTTAATTAATTAAAACTTAAAATTAGTTAAAATTGATTCAAAATTGGTGTAAAAGAACTTAAAACTTGACACAATAGAAAAACACATTAAAAGGAAATTACAAGAAATTAGTGCTCCTAAATATATGTGTATAAACAACACAATTACAAATATAGTCTTAAAATCTCTCATTATAAAACAAACAAAAATCTCAAAAGGCTACAAATAAAAAAAACTTGTATTCTGAAATATACAGCAGATTTGAAACATTCTTTTTGGGAAATGCGGTAAACTGACCCCACATAGTTATTCAACAGACAACGACGCTGCAATCAATCAACATAATTCTTTAACAAGGACAACCAAATAACTAAGTGTCTTGTTCTCTTACCATATATACATACTTTTTTATATCATATAAATTTTAAAATTAAGAACAATTATAAAGGAAATTGTAAAGCTAGATCCGCCTTTAGTTTCTTTAAGAAGTTGTCCAAAGAGCTTAAGGATGCTCACATTACAAAAAAACTATACATGTGCTTAGTTAGATCAATACTTGAGTATGCCTCGCTTGTGTGGTCTCCTTTCTACAGGTGTTATGTAGATTCAATTGCAATTCAAAAGCAATCCTTGGTTTTTGCCATTAGGAATTTGGGTTGGAGCCCGCTTGTCTCTTTGCCTCCTTATGAAACTAAATGGCTTCTGTTATCCTTACCGTCACTTGAGAAACCTAGATTTATCCTTGGTGTCTGTTTCTTAATTTAGTCAATTAATAGTACTATCGATTCGTCCACATTACTTGGTGAGATAAGCTTTAATGTCCCTAACCGCTTTTTCATTAAGCTTATTCAATGTAAATATAGTTATGAGCTGTTTAACCAACTTAGAGTTGTTTGCAGAAACCTAAATGATATCTATCACTTAATCTCAATATGGGGTTAAACTCTATGCAAACAACTATGCTTAATACGCGCGATTTGGCTGTCGTAAGTAAACCAACTCTTAATCTTAATATCTGATTGTGATTCGAAAATGAATTGTTATTTACAGTATCGGTTGCCAAGGTTTTGCATCTTTGCGATGGCTTAGGGTTTCAGTTGCAAGTTTGTTCTGTACATGGTTTTTTTTTCCTACGTATTTTGTACTAGTTTTTAATATTAATTAGTATAAGATTTACTCGTAAGAGTCAACTGAATTCGACTGTTAATTTGTTTTAGTTGAGTTTCATATTGTGTAAATAAATAAAATAAGTAATGTTCTGCTAAGAGTAACAAGGTAAGGATTTCATGAGAGTGGTATTGGGCGTGGTAAGAGGATGGTAGAGGAAACAACAATGACATAACGGACAAACTAGTATATATACTAACTACGGGACATAGAGCAGGTGACGGAAAGAAAACGGACGAATAATAACAAAGCAACCGACGGACAAGTAATAGAGCAACGTTGGCGTACTCTTATATATATAACATAGCGTATTTATTTTATTTATTTATTTTAATTCTACTTATACATGAAACTCAACTAAACAAATAACAGTCGAGTTCAATCGGTACTTAAAGCAAAACTTATATTAAATTAATAATAAAACTTAGTATAAGTACAATAAAACAAATAAGACGAAAAAAAAAAGCATGTACACAACCAGCATAGAGCCACACTTACAACCGGTACAGGACTAAATTGCAAATGAACACCTAAGCCATCGCAAACATGCATAAGCCTGGCACCCGAAAATATTTAACAACAATTCATTTTCGAATCGTAACGACTTTTAAGGATAAAAGCTAGTTTAAGTAAGACATAGGTAAATCGCGCGTATTAAGCAATGTTGCTTTAATAGACTTTAAAGGGTCCGATAACGAGAATAAGTGATAGAGGTCATTTAGGTTCTTGCAAACTACTCTGAGCGGATTAAACAGCTCATAATTATATTTACACTGACTAAGCTTTACCTAGATAAAGTGTCTAGAGAAGCGGTTAGGACATTAACGCTTATTTCGCCAAGTAATAAAAGCGAGTCAATAGCACCATTTATTACTTTGATTACAAAGGAAACGCCAAGAACAAACCTACGTTTCTCAAGAGACGGTAAGGACAGCAGAAGCAACCTATTTTCATAAAGAGGAAGAGAGTACTTTATTGATACTTTTTTATATTATTTTTGCATTATTATTGTTTTTTTGTAACATGTCCACTAGTTCATGCAGGGAGAAGTAAAAATACTCTGACAACCATGTGTGGAACAATAAATTTTTTCTTCTTCGTTTTAAAAAAAATTTTTTGTTGTAAAACTAAAGTATCAAAAAACCATTAATTTAAGCAAAAGTGTACTTTGTGATGGAAATAGGCACGAACATGTTCAGCAGCGAATTTTCAGTCCAACTGGTGAAAATAAAATTATTTACTGACTCAACTTTTTTATTTGTTTCCCTGCTGCGTTCTCTCCTTGTTTCATTATAACGCAACGGATCTCAATGCTGAATCGACTTAGACTTCTGACTAAAGTAAGTGCTGGCTGCGAAGCGTTTTGTTTCAGATTATTTCGACACAAAAAACACCTTCAGTGCTGTTAGTCTTTAACTTATTTCCGCTTACTAATTAAGCAACGGTTCCTTCTTAGGTTTCAGTAAGGAGAGTGTTCATCTTCAGTTGGAATAGCAGCAACGGCAATAGCAAGAATAATAGCACATAACAAGTATGATTGCAAGACCAGCACATTTGCTTCTTTAAAGCGAAGTGATTGTGCTGATTGAGATAGCAATTGCAAAGTCGATAACGACAGGATAATAACAGTAACTACAACAGCAATAAGAGATCAGCAATACCAATAACAACAGCAGCATCAAAAGCAGCGCCGCAGGACAGGTTTAAAAAAGATCAATTCATTTAGATAATATTTTTATTCTTTTTTTGCTTTTCAATATTTATCTTAGATGAATTTCATTCTTCCAAATTGTAAATAAACTCAGCCTGACGCTTTTTTATAATGATGGGTTTGTGATGACTTGGCTCATCCTAAGTGTGTTGGTTTTAGTGATAGGGAAGTGGACAGTGTTAATAATAGGAAAAAAGGTCTCCGTTGGACTTGTTGTAATTGCCGCAAGATTTATGTACATTTAAGGTCGTATTGATTTGCATTCTCCAACGGTCGACTATGTATGTGGGTAAATATAATCCATCCATTACGTCGGATTCTTCGGTTGGATCGGCGTTCAGTTTACCTTTGGTTACTGTTCATCCTCCTGCGGAAAACGTTTTGTATACCATTAATAATGCTGCGTGTATTGAAGAGTTAATGACGTTACGTCGTGCAGAGGCCAGTTGTTCCACCAACATAAATGGATCTAGATCTATTGTAGCCGATTAACGTCCAGTGAGTTAGCTTCAACTAGGTGGTCTGATTCCTTATACTAGCCGATCTGACTAGGTAGGGAATGATTTTTTGGTGACCCCTGTGCGTAAATCCCTATTCATTTCAAGTTTCGCATCAAACACAACAGCGGACATGGTATTAAGTTACATCCGGAAGAAAATTGTATCAGTTGCTGAGATGAAGAATGTTAGAATTTTTAAGTTTAATCCTGATCGGTCTACAGCAATATCATTCTTGAAAAGTTTAACACCGCCTTCACATTCAGTGCATGTTTCTGGCCTGAGGCCGGTTTAGTTAAAAAAAAAGAAAAACTCCGCCTATAGGGCTGGAACCTTTCGTGAAGCGTTCGAAAAACTAATTGACGAAATCATTGTCCTTTATCAGAGTGTCCGTGGCCTCAATATGAAACTTAATAATTTGGTAATTAATTCTATTAGCTGTGATTATAACATTATGGTTCCTGCTGAAACTAGGCCTAAACCAAATGCTAATGGTGCTTGGATTTTTTGTCAGGATTTCCAGGTCTTTAGAAGGACTGAGCAAGAACGGCGGTGGTGTGCTAATTGCTGTAAAGAAGTTGGTACCAGCTGTCTTTGTTGCGTTCTCTGAGCCGATTAGTGTCAAATTTGTCTATGTTAGGATTGAATAGCACAACATATCCCTCTTTGTAACGGTATTGTACATTTCACCCTAAATTTATATTTATACAGGGTATTTACGCATGATTAAGATTGCATCTTAAAGCTTGCGGTTTTACTTTATTGTTGGGGGTCTTCAACTTACCTCGTGTCACATGGCGTCTTTATGAGGGTATTGGCTATTACACACCTAATTCTTTTCCTTCTTTATTTAAAGTGTCTTTTGGTTAACTCTGTGATTTATGTCTGTTTCAGCTTAATTTCACTTCGTACGTTAATAACAAATTATTGCACTTGGTCTTCTCTCACAATACAACTATACATATCTGTCGTGTCGAGCTGTTTACTTCACAGGAGGATATATATCATCCAACTCTTTTAATATGTCTGACGGATTTTTTAGTTAGGGCTTAAGGCAATATAATAAATTGTCATGATCTTAAAAACGCTTTACACTCAATATCTTGGAGCATGGATTATCATGATCAAAGCTCTCTGTCCGCTTTAGCAAACTTTTGTCTGCCATTTATATAACAATTCCGATTAAATCATTCAGTAATGCGTCATATGAACATACTTCTTTGTCCTGATTTAATGACTGTGTTAAGAAACTGAAAAATAAAAGGAACAGGCTTTCTAGAAAGCACTATAGTAGTGGTTTATCTGTTGACTTTGTCAAATATTTAACTGTCAGGCGTGACTTTAGCTCTCTAAGAAATAAATTTTAGTTACAGAAATAGGATATAATATTCTTTCTGATCTTGACATTTTTTATAAGCTTTTTGACTCGAAGCGGAAGATAATGGGAGAGTTCATATCAGAGTTCAGACAGCGTTTTGAGATATCCAACGTCTTTGCAGAATTCTCTTAAATGCTTATTTTATTCCTGCTGCACCGGTGAAGGCGTATCCTCATCATACCAAGGCATCCGACATTGTTGGACCCATTTCGCTGTCTGAATTGGAAATCTTTTCTGCATTGCCTACTTTCAAGTCTAGTTATTTTCCGGGTCCGTATGGTATTCCATCCTGTATTCTCAGGAATTGTGCGAATGTCCTATGTACTCCTTTGTGTATGTTTTTAACAACTAAATTAAGGTTGGTTACTTTTCCTTGGCATGGAAAACTAGTTTTATTATCAACTTGTATAAAAGAGGTTCTAGAAACAACATTACAACACAAGTTATTGAAAGCTTTATTGTCTGGGAGCTTATCGCCGGGTATAAATATATCACCATGTCAATACGGTTTCGTTGACCATGTCAACTGGGTTTATGTTAACCTGTTTTTCCGGTAATCGCTTTCCTCGGCTGGCAACTGCATGACACGCCGTGAATGTGCATCTGGTTCTTCCCTCTCTAGGGAATTTGCTATTTTGGAAAATTAATCATCCGAAATGACCTGGACTTAGGATTTCCTTAACACTGCCGTCCACTTAGGTTTGTTCGTCCCGAACAATGTCTTTTCCAAAGGCTATCAGCCTACGTGTGCTTACTTGTAGCTTCGCCTTTCTGATGTTTCTGGACACGATAGACTCTATCATTTATCCTCGTGATGGCTTTTTATGATCCTCCCCGGTTAGACTGCAGATTTGCTGATAATCTACCACTATGCGATGGCTTATAAAGACGTACCAGGTCTCCATCTTTCTTTCCGGTCATTTCCGGCCCTCATCTTCTCACTTGCGTTTTGATTTCTGTCTGTAAATCCTTTTGTCCGCCCTTGATCTCTCAGCTTATTTCTCGCTTCTTTTGATTTACCACCTTTCTCACAGCTATGAATCCATGCTGCTACTGATTTGCGGCATTCTACCCAACACAATCTCCATTTAATCTTCTTCACAGTTTTCATAACGCTAATGTGCTCTTCCTTTGGGCCTTTATGATGCTTTTCTATGATTTCTTTGGACTTGGTTCTTGGGACCACCAACAACTTTCTTATGCGTGAATCCTTGTTACTGTAGCAAATCCTTCGTAGACATCCGCCTTCAAATACTAGGCTTTCTCACGAGGCCAATATGATTTTTCTATGGGGCTTTCCTCGTCGATTTCTTCACTGTCAACACGTCCATCTTTTTTAGCGGGAATTATTAACTTTAGATCGTCATCGGCAAGTTGCAAATTTCGTACGTCCTCCTTCGAGAACTTTGCATTTGTCTCTACCTTGATCCGACGGACAAAGATATTTTCCTTAGCATTCTGTTCTTCAGGCATGCGTCCTTCGCGATGTTTTTTACTTTCTTGAGCCATTACGATCTTCTCTACATGTTACTGCCTGCCACAATCATCCGGAAATTTCCTCGATTTATCTCCTTTAATGTGGCATTTATGCTGTACGCCGGCTTTAATATTGATGCGCAACCTCAAGTGCGAGACCTTCATCCGAAATTTACCGTCGCGAGCAGTGTGCCCAACTTTGCATCTGCAATTGTAGCATCTGCGCGCGGTTGCTTTTGGTCTCTTAGTTAGACCGTTAGAGGCATCTTCAATGGTGGAGCTTGAACTTTAGATGCACTGTCTTTAATACCAAGTTGCTGTTTAGCCGCTGTTTCCTTAAGACGTCGACTGCACTTCGTAAGGTTGCAAACTGGCTCAACGTTCGACTCATTTTTCTTCTAAGGCTTCCACTTTTGCATCAAGTTTACTTATTACTTTTGCTTCCAGTCTGGCTATTCCATTCAGTCTGGCATCAAACTGGCTTAGCGCTTTATCAACCTTCCCTTCGAGCGCATTAATTTCGCCATCAATCTGCTGATACATCTCGTGCAAACGTATTTTTAGAATGTTTTGAATATCGTGAATTTTCTCGATCTTTTCCACCGTCCCGTCAATTTTTGATTCTATTTCTTGTTGCCCTGACTGTATTTGCTGCTCGACTTGCTGTTGTCCTTGTTGCATTTGGTGTTGGGTTTTTGGCATAAACTGCATAACAACGGCGTTGGATATACTTGTACCATTTTCGGCTTTTTCTTCGCTGCATTTTTTCACCGGTCACGGTACTAGCCTCTTTGTTGCCGGTAGAGCGTATTTGTTAACGGGGTTTGGCTCTCTGAGCCTAACGACAAAGAATACAAAAAGTCTCATCGGTTGTCTATCGTCCGTCTGTCCACCGTGAGTCCGTCTGTAACCGTCCGACGTCCTCCCTACGGTGCCATCACATGCACACTCCCTCACCTGACCTCAGCCACAGCGGCGGCAGTTTGCACTCAGCCACACATCGGGGCTCCTCCGTAAATAGGGGACAAGAAAAACAACAAAAAAGGAAATAAATAAATTAAAAATACCTGACCGTGAATCTGTATGTTGCTAGTGTCTGCGGTGGTGGCTGCTTACATCATCTGGTTCCTTCTTCTTACACTCTCGCCCTTTTATTCACCCCTTTTCCTCTTCCTCTTCACTTCGTTGTGTTGCCTCCTCCTTTTTTTTGCGTAATTTAAAGCGTTTGTTCAATGAATTTTATTATGAATTTCATTGACGATCAATGATGTACGTCATATTACTGCTGCCGTTACTGTTATCGTTGTTATGGCCGATTGTGTTTGTTTCGTTCTAATTATTTAGTTTTTTTTTTCTTTACTTTAAGAGAAAGCAACTCCATTTGGTGAGATATAACTTCCAATTTATTTACATCAAATTTCTGGTTTTTATTTCTTCGGTATTGTAAACCACTTCTTTTGTAAATTCTCTTCCTTTTAAATATTTCAATATTAACAACTTTTTTTTAATGTATATTATTTCACAAAAGCTATTGTAATAAGAAGTGTATTTTATACAAAATTTCCATAATTTTATCTTATTTACATTCTCCTTAATGTTTATTATTTCGCAAAAGCGTCAATGACGTTTAAAATTAATATATTCGCACACGAATGCTATGCGCTTTGCTTGGTGACCGCGAGACGAAGAGAAACGGTAACTTTATCCACTTATGCTTTGGTTTCTCTTTCACGACTTGCTTCAGTTAAGAGACATTTTTCAATCACTCTTCAAAAAATTTTAATAAATTTTGAGCTTTTCTTTTATTCCTTTGATATGAGGGTCGTTTCTGCAAACGAATTCATATATTCATGTGTGAGTATCCTTTATTCGATTTTTTTCTCTTTCAGTCATTGCTTTGTTGAAAGAAAATATTTTTTTCTACACACACTTCTCTTTATGTGGCTCCTAGTATATGGGTTTTCTTAAATATTTTCTTTGTTATTTTACTTATTATTATTTTCTACCAAATACACCATTTCTTTACATAATTTGTATACACTCATTCGTACATGCATTTTTATATTGCACACATGGAAATTTATCGAAAATAGCAGTAATGATGATTTCCTCACATTTCTTTACTCGATGCAAGCAAACCTTTTTTTTTTCTTTTTAACGTTTAACAATTACTTTATCCCTGCCGACTTGTATTTCTTTAATAAAGTTCTAGTTAATAACTTCTTTTCCATTATTTTTAGACATTATTTTGCAAAACTGTAAGCTTTAAGCGTTATTCTACCTTCTTTAGACGCGAACTTTAAAAAGATCTCTCACATTAGTTGCTGTTAGTCTTTTGTCCTTTTTTTTTTCTTTCTTTGCTCTTGAAAGCTCAATTTTAAAAATAGTTTTATTTATCCGCTTTTAGACCAAGCTCGCGGACACGTCCGCACCTCAGCAGAGGCCAAGTAATTCTCCCCTCTATCTTCGAAACAAAATACAGACAGACTTCGCATCCCTGCTCAATTCTTCTCTTCTTCTTTCTGTTGCTCTCTATAGCGGCTTGCCGCTACTCTCGCAAACGCAAGCAAAATCCCGCAAGATCATGCGATTTTGCTTATTCTTGCAAAAGCAAAAGAAAAAGGGAATACCGCAAAATCACACGATTTTGCCTGTTCTTGTAAAAGCAAAAAAAAAGAATACCGCAAAATCACATGATTTTGCCTATCTTAATGAAAGGGAAAAGAAGAAAAGAACAAAACAATTATATCCTGCAAGATCATGCGATTTATAAACGGTACCACAAAATCACACGACTTTGCCTAACGGCATGCCGTTATTGCGATACTTTCGGTTGACACAGACCGACAGACACTCTACCCAAGGTTTGTTCGCGGCCGTTACAAGCTATATTTTCCGTTCCTACCAAGTTATCATTTTTCTGTTCTCTTTGGTCTTGTTCTGCAATTTCTTGTATGGTTGCACAGCTCTCCTGAATCCAGCGTACTATAGCTTTATCGTACGTACGTACGTCCTGTCTCTCATCGGTTGCATATGTATCTTCTTCTTCTACAATGCTGCCCGCCGGATAGACTTCATAAGAATCGCCATAGAATTCAAATACGGAAGGTCCTCTTCCTTCTTCTGTAGTTGCTCCCAAAGTTGGCGCTGCAGCTTTTCTTTTTTATTACGCTTACCACCAATCGTTGTTACGTTCCTTTGCCTCAGTTTCTGTTTGAGCTGTTCCACTGTTAGATCGTCTAATTTTATGACTTCTCTTGATTTCCACAATCCCACTTCTGACTCTAGTTGTTACGAATTTCGCTTTCTTAAGATGGGACTCGTACCACTACATCGTGGATATTCTTTTCAAGAGAAATACACTTTAAAATTCTTTTATTTACTATTGTATTCCTTAACACTAGGATTATTCACAATTTATTTTGGCAGAACTCTCGACTGACGCGCCCGCCAATGTCCCTGTCTGCTTTTCCGCCAATCTTTTTCATCGGCCGGCAGCTGCTTGACCGCGAATGTGCCTTTAATTTTTCCCTCTCTAGGGAATTTATTATTTGGGAAAATTAATTATCCGGAATGAGCTGGATTGAGGATTTCCGTAACAATATATTGTAAGGTACAAGAAATGCTTTAAATCTCCTAATTTAAAAACATTTGTATGCTTTCAATAATACTTATTTGTATGTATATACAATACGCCATATGATTTCATCTATTCAATAAATCATACGCATGTTTATCTACGTATTCGAATTTTTATATTCAATGCAACTGCATACATATATATGAGTCTTCTCCTTTCTCTATTATATGTATAATGCAATATCAACGCAAACAAACCATTTAGTGAACGATTCTAATTGGTACACTTCTGTACGCTTATTTAAAATATGTATTAAACATGTATCATTTATGTTCTTTCACGCATATCTCATCTAAAACAGCACAGATTGACAGTATTTCTCTTATCGTTTAAACAATTACCAGATTTACACATCATTTCTATACAACTGTTTGAAATATTCCTGAGGGGTACGTGCAAACACACGATATGCTAAATATAGAGATGATTGCCCAATAATACGTTTTTGGTTTAGCAATTATTTTTATAGTAATGGCATAATTTATTATTAAAAGATCATACTAATATATTATCTGCTATAAAGAATTCAATTGGTTATTTTCTTTTAAGTTCATAAGATGCCAAGTCGAGGACGGCTAGAACTTTCAATTGAATTCATTTCTATTATTGATTTTTGGTTGCTGATATACTAGAATTTTAACCTTTAGTTTAGTTTATTTACAATTTTCTGTTTATTTGAGGTATAAAATGCTGTAGTCAGCATATATTTTATATAGGGCGCCTCGTGTAGTGTTATGCTTTCAGCGAAAATGCAGTTCAGCGTTTCCGCGAGCGAGACGCTTATTTTGTTTAATCTTGTTTTTCTGTTTATGTTGTTTCTGTGTATGCACAAGTTTCTTTATTTACAATCAATTTCTTTAAGGGAAGGATTACTTACATTTTAATTTGGGAATACTCTCGACTTCTCAACTCGAATATTCTTTTTCGACTTTTTGTCCGACTGACTGTGCCTTCCGCAAACATTTTGTTTATATACATTTTTACAAGTATATTAGTAGTACCTGACTTCATCGCTTCATTTTTAATCCGTTAATCTGCTTCTCCACTAATCTTTTTCGTCGCCCAGCAGCTGCATGAGGCGCCACAAAGTTACACTTGATTTTTCCCTCTCTAGGAAATTTATTATTTAGGAAAATCAATTATTTAGAATGAAGTGGATTTGGGCTACCCCTAACAATATGTATTCCCTAGCAGTATAATACAAAATAGTGAAATACATTTTTACGGCTGGACAACGGCGTAGCCTTAGCAAGCGTTTATTTTTAGTGGCGCGAAAAAACCCGATATTAATCAGACTTACTGTATGCATACTTTAACTCAAGCAAAGTTAATAATCCAAGCTAAGCAAACAAAATGTGTAATTATATCAAAAACAGCAACTTCCCATCTTCCCAGTAATACATCGAAAAATGCAAGATCAGCATTTGTGATAAGGACAATATCACATCACCGCAGATATAAAATGAACATAAGATGATGTACAACATAAGATAAGTTTTTACTTTTAGTTGTTATTTTCACTCAATTAAGTACGGTTACACTAACCAAAAAAGTAATACATTTAAAAAACAAATAAAAAATCTTAGAGTTTCTCAATATTGCCGAGTATTAGGAAACAAAAAAAGGGCTCTAAATTCTATCTACACCGTTTAGTTTCAATTCTGTCAAAAATCCGTTGCAAATTTTAACATTGCATATATCTAACAAAGTGGAGCTTGTCATTTCACTGAAATTTCCAACAAAATGTGTCAAGCCCACGACGCCCAGGGCTATTGACACAATGAAGTTTTCATTTTTTTTTTTGGGTGTAGAATAAAAAGTGAAAGTATGAGAGGCAATCTAAGTTAACACAATGAAGTCTTGCACTCCTAAAAAGTACTCTATTTTTTAAAAGCCCACGTGAGATGGTATATTTTATGTTTTTGTGAATCAAATCTCCTGATTTTAGAATAAGAACAAATTCTGAAGTGAATCAATGACTGGGAATTTCCCCTTGATTATGATTATAAATTATTTACAATTGAATTAATGGATTTTACAAAATGGATAAAAATGGAAAAAAAAATTTTTTTTCTAAATAGAAAACAATTAAAGTAAACTTTACAATTACTTTATCATTTTACCATAAAAATAATATACTATTTTTTGTATGTGCAGATCATAAAACAGGTTACCGGAGATGCACCGAAGAGCGGTGAACTATTGTTTGTCGTGTGTCGAAGGAACACTAGAAATAAAATAAAATAAGAGTAGTGAAATGTAATGTTTCAATAAGACGATGTGAAAAGAATCGAAACTTCGAAAAGAAATTATATTGCAGTTACATATGTTGTAAACAAACAAGTATATACAATATGCCACGGCATTCATGTCGAAGGGGAATCCTCTAAAGTTAAAAGCCGTCGAGGATGAGTTGAATTCTATGAAGAAAAATAACATCTGGCAACTTGCCTTTACTTAACAACGCTAAAGTTAGTAAATCAAATGTTGAACTAATGTATTACTAAATCTAATCGTGAAGAGGAGCTAACTAGAATTTATATTTATTACTTGTTGTAATTTAAAGAAAGTAATCGTGATAATGGTTGTGGTAATGGTAAGCTCTTGAACTTACAATGAATAAGAAAAGAATTTCTTATATTCCATATTTATTGTGGTATTTCTCAAGGTGGTAAACCATTATATTGTGCACGTTAAGCAAAAGCTGTGCTAGAAGGGTAACTATGCACGCAAAATCTTTTTAATTTTTCCGGTAATTTTGCACCCTTCACCTATTATCTTCCATTAATAAAAGAAAATAGCTCTCGTTTCGATAAAATTTGTCTTAAGATTGAATGTTTAGGGTTTCATTTATAAGAAAAACAACTGTAAAGGAAAAACAGAACAAAATCTGGAGAAAATTGTCTTACATAAAAACAGAAACTAAATAAAATAGTTTAAGTTTGTAAACGGTGGTAGCATACATAAACATTATACGTCACTTCCTAATAAAATGATGATCAACGAATGCCATATGCTGGCGCAATCATTTTTAAGTCGCAAAAAATCACCAATTATGAAAGCTCATCACAAGTTTAAGATCGGTGTCGCCACGACCCCTCGACAACAAAGAACTTATTTCTACAAGGGGTCATAAAATTATTAATAATTTCGTATACTACTTTATGCCGACAAAATTTTCACCAAGAGGAGATTGAGACTCGTAGCTAAACAGAAGTCTCATCTCACCTACTCTGTATACGTCAATGTTCCGGAATGTCAACCAACTCCTGCCCCCGAATCTAAGACTATTTGTAACAACTATCAGTCCACAGAAGAGGATAACCTTCTCGATAAAATTTTCAAGGCTTTCTTATTAATGGAAAACCAAGACTATTTCAAATATTTACCTGAGAATATGTTCGTTTCCAAATCCACCTACGAAACTCTACAATAGTCTGGGTCCAAGATTAATTTGAAGAGCTACAATAACTACAAACGATCTCATTCTTGTACTATATTATTCAGAGTTTCAGACGTAACGCACATTCTCTGAATTTTTTCATTAACGCTAATAAAATTTAATTTGCTATTCTTACTAAGATTTTCTTATCTGATGAGAATGTCAGGTTTTAAAATGTCAAACTATGTTTCGGCCTATAGAGACCGTACTGACGGATACGGTGGTGTTACCATCCTTACTAAGAAAGAAATTTTCCTTAAGCAAACTCCACACAAGTCTGTTCGAAATTCAATGTCTTAAGTTCACATTGTGGTAGCATCTTGCTGGCTTCCACCAAGTATTCCTATCCAAATCTTTCGCTATGAAATGCAAAGACTTGATTGAAGGTCGTTAATTTGTTGCTAAACAGAAATAGTGACGCAACAAACACTCACAATAATAAAAATATTCTATAACAAAGACGTAAAACCGCTGGAACAATAATCCCTCATTTACTTTTTCGGGTTAAAAACTATCAAATAGTACACAGGATAGGCAATCACGCAATTATATTGTTTTACAGGAAAATGTAAACTGAAACATATGGGTTTAGAAACAAAACTAAAAAAGTCAATGTAAACATAAACAAGAAATTTATAAACAATAACAATAAGGAAGAATCATCGCGTGATATGAATTATCAGTTTTCTCTGAATTATACCTTTACTGCTGTTATCAGTCCATCTCTGTTCAACATACCAAAAAAAAAAAAAAATTCTGCGGTTATCAACCATAAGCCCTACATGACAAATTATATTGAAAACTCATCACGTTACTGAATATGTTAGTGTTATCGTTAACTCGCGTAATCTATTCCAAGGAAAATAAATAATAATAAAAATAAAGAACTTAATATAAAAGTAAACAAGTTTGTTTATTTATTAGTGATAAAGAAAGTTGATTAGATATATGAAGATATATATGAGATATATTTTTGTGTATTAATTGATTCATAATTTGGAAGCTATCATTTATCACTCTCAAAAAAACAATTTGATGAATATGTTTTAACTTCAAAATTAATGGTGTTTATTACTTGTTTTTCATTTCTTACAAAAAAATACATAATATAAACTCAAATTGCAAATCACACAACATAAAAAAAAGCATACAAGGTAAGTTAAGCATAAATTAGATAAATAATTTCTAAATGTAAAATAAATTGCCTTTATTTCTCCTTGTGTGTTGCTTTCTTTTTGTGTTGTTTGAGTATACATGCAAAACAACATGATTTGTCAATTCTCATAAAGTTTTGTAAAAAGTCGACAAAGTTCAAGTCGCTTCATTGTGTCAGCCCCCTAACTGACCACAATGTACAACTAGTGAGAAACTAGTATTTTTATTATATACATTTATCAACTAAATTGATGCTTACCAACTTTTTCACGTTTTAAATACCTTAACAGACTTAACAAAAATCTTTAAACTATTATAAATTTTCATAATGGATATTTCAACTCGAGACATTCTCAGTTTGATGATTCAATCTCAAATAAAACCATGCCATACTTTTTTCACTCTAATGATAGTTTCAGTGTTAGTAATATTTTAGACTTAGTTTTCTCCATTGGAATCCCCCAATATTCCAGTGGAATATTAGAAGAGGTGTTCACCTGGAAAACAGTCGTTTATATTCCGATTACTTTTGAGATTTGTATCCAAAAGATCAGTGACTGTATATTTCGCAAAATGTTGTTGGATCGCTTATCGAACGATTATAGCTCGTCATAGTTTCAATCCACAATACTTTTCAACATGAAATCAAAGCTATTCAAAGCCTTTAGATTACTAATAGATTTGAGCCAAAGCCGCGGTGGAATGTCTCGCTTTCTGCGATTTTCGGGAAGCTGCACACCTCCAAGTAAAACTTTCTAAAGTACGCAAGCACTACTAACTTTGGTCATATCAAAGGTACACAAAAAGGAAGTAACAGAAAGACAGAAAAGAAACGTCGGGCTCTAGTAATAAAAGAGACAAATCTTTAAACGTTCACAAAGCAAATGCAAAACAATGCAAAGACATTGGCAATATATCCATCAATTCTACATTGGTAAATCAAAAAAAGGCTGCTTAAATTTCTTAGCAGGATTGTTAATGCAAGTCTAATTTTGCAAGAACATTACATTGAAGCTTTTAGTATCTGTCGGCCTAAATCAAATAGCATTAAATTCATGAGTAATCTTCAAACTGGTCTTTCGCCAAAGAAAGCTATTATTATAACAAATCATTAACCGGACCAAAGATCGATGGTGCCCGTTCCACAACATACAACTATTCGAACTGCATAATCAAGAAAATGTAGACCTTTCAACCCATACTGATAAGACGACGCACAGGTCTCCCACCTCGATGGCTATACTCATAATAAATCTTATCTAGGGCAAACTATCTGTTTTCTAACGGATATTCACTTTTTCAGAAGGTGATATCAAGCAGCTACGCAAATCGGTATAAAAAAATTCTCCCACATCTTCAACAATATTAATTGCGTCCCAGTCTGACACTGCATTCAATGCAAAACTGGTCGAAATCTCCTTATTTCTATTGTAAGTTCTCAAAGGAAATTTATATTGTCAGGTCTGCAAGCTGCCTGCTCACAAAAGCTAAGATCTTATTTAAACTATGATTTTAGAATTTATGCTACTAATGGTTCTGTCGGTCCTGGAGTGTCGAGCATCCATATAGTCAAGCACCTTGACTGCTTTGCAATTCATAGTTTTGGAAGAGCTTTGTTCTACCTTTATCGAACTACTTGCTATCAAACAGGCCACTTATTTGTGCGAGTCTAACCTCATTAAAAAACTTGTAGTCTTTTTTGAGAGCAAATCGGCCTCGAGCTTAATAAAAAATGTATAAAACGTACATCGTCTAACATTTAAATTTTTGACATCTAAGACATGTTAAATGCTCTTCTTACTGGTGACAGTCGCCTGACCTAGATACCGAGTCGCTGTGCTTTTATCTTAAATGAAAACGCTGATATGCATGCATGGGAGCGCGATTGTGTGATATCCACCTAACCGTGAAGCATCCTCCTAAAGATGCTGTTTGCCTAATTTGGGAAAATGTCATGAAAGATTAGAGGGATATTATGAAATGGCACGAACACAAAGAAATCGTCTCTTCTATACGATTCATTCCTTCGTGAGGTTTGAGTCCCTATCGAATATCTTCATAGCATGGGAAATTAAAATATTCAAGAGACTCCTGAATAATCCCACGTACTTTCAGTAAGAACAGTTGCGCCCTAGATATTTAAAAATTGACTTACAATTTCTAAATTCAGTTAATTTTTATACCAAATTACTATTATAGGTCAATTTTTTTCATAACATATGACTGAACATAACATATAACTGAAACTTTTCTGCCCTAAAATAACAACAATTTTCGTATAGGATAGGAAACAAAAATAGGCGTGAGTGCCTAGAGTTTGTAGACTTAATTTTTATACCAAATTGCTATTATAGGTTCATTTTCATCATAACATATTAAAATTTTCACTTTTCTGTTTACTATTACTATTATGATCATATCTTCACCACAAAGCATTGAAAATTAGGCCTATTTGCCATATAAGCTTTTCGTAAGAAGGGGGTGGGAAAATAACTCGAGCCGGTCTGAAGTTGTCACACTAATTTAGAATGCCTAATACTGTCACTTCAGGACTTTTGTGAAGGAATTTTAAAATTGCAGTTTTCTTCCGTATAACGACTTTTCTGAAGAAAGCATTATATGGGGAGTGATCGAACAAGTGAACCGATCGAAACCATTTCGACGGCGTCAACCCATATCGATTTACCACAAATTTATATGGACACAAATCAGACGCGTAGAAAGCCAGACAGGTTTAGATCGATTCAGAAAATGGTTTTGAGTAGAACGGTATCATAGAAGCAGGGTCTATTTTAAGCCTTTCTGTATGTTATATACGTTCGCACAAACTTAATATGCACTTGCACCACTAGTGGTGTAGGGTATAATAATCCGAGCAATACCATATAATACTTGTGAGGCGTGCGGTACAGCAGAATTAACGGAGCATTTGAATTTTGAATGCCGAAACTTTGATATCATTAAAGAGCATTCCGAACTTTTTCAACATATATAACAATCTTTATAAAATCTTACCTGCTGACAACAATACTCATCGCAAACAGCTGCCTTCTGCAACATTCGTGTCTGTGTTGTCCTCAAGATCTGTCCAAATATTGTACACGGATTTTATTATTTTTTTAAGTTTACTTTAAAGCGCCAATTAAAGAGCATTCAAAGCAGTAGAGAAGTTCGCACGTGCCATTGCTCAGCTAGCTAGTTCGGAAGATATGGCGGGTTTTAAATTTTTGTGTCACGGATACTCTACAGACAGTTTCACCTAAAAGAAGTGCACGTACTTTGCGCTTATATGAATAGACGGGCTGCCGAAACTTACTTACTGAACAGGCAGATCATAAGTCCTGGGCTACTTCTGTACTCCACCCTATCTTTGGTCTCCTTTTACCCATGATTCGCGACGGGAGCACCCGAAGTTAGGTCCGATGAACCCTAAGTTAATTTCCGCTTATCAAACAAAAATTTTAACAGATCTTACACATTTAAAAATATTTTAAAAAGATTAGAAATTTATTAATGTAATCAAATAAATGCTTATTTAAATTTAACGTAACGATAAAAATCAAATATAATAATATTAAGAACAAACGCAAAGAAACACTTACGCTAACTTATCGTATTACTTAAGGTGTGATGAGTATATAGCATCGATGAAGTGGAGCTGGCATGCTGATAGCCTTGAATACAATGATAATTATACTAGATGATCATTGTCTGATATTACTGCTACTGTAGTCAAACATATAAGTTATTCATTTTCCAAAATAGGTACTGATTTTCCGTGAACAACGTTGAAATTTTATCAAAGAAACAAAACTACGCTTTCACTTATTATGCATTATCGAGCGATTCATGCTTTTGGCATTTTGATGTTTCGGTAGTTTCGTGTGTTTGCGCATTTACCATATATTTCTTTTTAATACCCTAACTTTCTTGCGGCAGAGAAACGTTTTTACTAGAGATTTTAATTTTTTTTTCTTTTTTTTATTCACTTGATATCGTGTGAAAAAAAAGAGAAATTGTCTCAATAAGTTTCCAAATACAAAAAAAAAAAAGGGAAAAAGTAGTTATTGAACGATAACGAACAGAAAATCACAAGAAAATTTTAATCGTAAAGCGTTAGTAAAGATCACTCGCTCGGCAACTCTGCATGAAATAAGACGCTTTCTTGCAGAAAATTCTTGAAAAATAAATTTTTTTTTCAACAAAAAAAGAAAAAATTCTCCTTTTTTTTATTTCTGAAAACTCTTGAAGTAGTGAAAATATATATAGTGAAGTTGCGGCATTTAAACAAAATCAACAAAGGCTTCGACGTCCTTGTGCTTCTCCGCAAATTGCGCAGCACCACCTGCTGTCTTCAACCTCATCCTGACAAGACTCACTTCGTCAACTCACCTGTACATTGGACATCAAGTAGCGGCGATTCCTGTCAAATTCTTAAAACTGCTTTAACTTACAAGGCTTTGTTCTTCTCTGTCTCTGTCAATTCCACCAAAAACGGCTGATTTCCATATCCCTTCTTTTCTCGGTAAGTCAGTTGATCCTTTTCTCTTGCCTTTAATCTAGCACGAAACCTAAAAGTCGCCCGCCCCTCAAGGGGGTGAGGCTCTCAAACATGTTATCAAACGATGATGATTTCGAAAATTTTTTTCGAATCACGCATAGCAAGGGTTCATTTAAAAGAAAAATCACAGCCCAGAACGAAAGTCTCAAAAAGATCATCTCTGATAAGAACAATTCATCTGTAAAAGACTTGACTGAGGATGTCAATATCACCTCCTTAAAGTCCCCGATCGCTCCCTCTAGGAATAGGCCTCCCAATAAAGACAGCTCTGTGAACAATAACAATAATCGTAGTCCCATAAAAGGAAAGAGCTCTGACCCAACTAGTCCAAATCGTTATAGTGACGACACGACCGGTGAGTGCTACGTATTCATTGAAGTATGTAACAATAACCTAGAGAAACCTTTTCGCATTAACTCAGATTTATTTTTTTTCGAACACATCAAAGACCTCAAATTGGATGGTTTGATTAATATCAAAACCATCAGCAATGGCAAAGCCAAACTTGGTTTTGCCAATGCGGTTGATGCCAACAACTTTATAATAAACAATGATTTTGGTCCAAAGTCTTGCAAGACCTACATCCATAGAATTTTCACAGAAAAATTTGGGATCGTAAAAAACATTCCACCTTCAATTAAGAAAGAGGACTTTCTCAACTCAGCTACCTCTGATATTGAAATCATTTCTGTTACAAGAATCCTCAGAAGAGACCCTGCAGACAGAGAAATGTTCATCCCAACAAACAGCCTAAAAATTGGTTTCAAGGGTAAACTAATTCCCAAGAGTATAAAATTCAACTATTGCAATATTCCAGTTGACTACTTCATTCCTTCCGTCAGGCTCTGCTATAATTGCGGCCGATTTGGTCACATCGCCAAATTCTGCAAAAGTAAGGAAAGCAGATGCCTGAACTGTGGCAAGTCACCGGCCTGTCCTACGGACTCATGCCTCTCAATCAAATGTCTAGGTTGCGGGTCGCTGGACCACAACGTAACATTTCCAGAGTGTCCAAAAAGAAAGAAAGAGGAAAATTTAAAAAAAATTTTAACCATCCAGAACTTTTCTTTTAGAGAATACAAAGAGAAATTCTCTAACAACCCATACAATTTACTTGAAAACTATGACGTAAACTTCCCAGCAACGAAGGACAGCAATGCTCCTAACAATATCAGAGACCCTACTATTGATACAAATAATATTTTAATTAACAAAAACTTCAATGCAGTTTTAAAAAATAAAACAAGTATTCCCAAGCCCTTGCATACAATGTCTCTCAAGACGTCCTCGACTTACAGTAACAAGTCGCAGGAGCCAAAATTACCATAAATCCACTGAAATGGAGATAATTCTGGAAAATATTTTCAGGATTCTCTCCATCTCTTCTCAAGAAGACATGCTTAACACCATCCAAACAGAAATAAGTTCCCTTAAATCAAAATTTGATCTTTTAAAACAAGGTACATCTGGGTCGGCCCTATCATGTTCTAACATTTCTCATGACCTCCTTCCTACAGTATAACATGCAAAGCTTCAGGCGTGATGCCCATTCTCTTGATTTTTTCATAAATTCCAACCGAACTGATTTCGCCATCTTGAGTGAAATCTTTCTGTCCGATAAAAAAATTTCCGATCTCAAAATCTCAAATTACAACTCCGCTTATAAATGTAGAAGTGACGGCTATGGAGGTGTTGCCATCCTTGCCAGAAAAGGCATATCCTTCAAACAAATCCCATTTAAATCGACTGCTGACATTGTCATTATCAAAACCTCTTGTCTAAAACCTAATATCGTCATTGCTGCTTGCTATTTCAAGCCCAACATCCCCATTCAATCTTTCCGGGATGACTTTAATCGTCTCTGTGATATGCTCAATAGTTTCCACAATGTCATAATTGCAGGAGATTTTAATGCAAGACACCCTTGCTTTGGTGACTCCGTGTCAAACAATAAAGGCAAAGCCTTGCAAGAAATCATTAAAGCTAGTAACTTCTATTGTCTGAATGATAATTCACCAACCTATTTTCACTCTACGACCAACAATTGTGGTAGCGTGTTGGATCTTACTTTCACTAACGCAACCCATCTCACATTCAAACGGGAGGTTAAAAAAGAAATTTTCCTGGGAAACAGCCACCACCTTCCTATTCTCTTTAATGCCACCTCTATTACCTCGTACAAGATAAATGACTTTTTCTCGAGGAAAAAACTCCTAAATAATCTTATTCACGTATGTCTTGAGCCACAGGTCGAATCTATCCAGTGCTCATTTCAACAAGAAATAATTAACGCCAAATCCGACATCCAAATCTCGAATTCCTACTCACCAAAACCTTGGTGGAACGAGTTGCTCACTTCACAATTCCGTAGATTACAGGCTGCTAAACAAAAATTTTCCAAATACCCCAATATTTCTAATTTTAATGATTTCAAGTTATCACAAAAAGAATGGAAGAAATCGATTAGAAAAGCCAAAAGATGCCACCGAGCCCTCGTTATCGAATAGCTGTGCTCAAATAGCAATACAAAGCCATTCTGAAAATTTTTAAATGGTCATCGCACCACAAAAAAGAAATACAAACACCCCATTTGGGATGATCTCAACAACAAATCCTACCTTGAATGGCTGAAAGCTCAAGTTCCCTCGACATGTGGTCTCCAAACCTCCTTACTTAACTCTCGGATGGAAAACATCTCTCCATTCTCCCTTGATGAACTCATGCACGTCCTTAAGTCGAAAAAGAAGTCCACAGCAGCAGGCCATGACGGAATCAAATATGAAATGATAGAGATCCTTCCCATGCCAAGCCTTCTAACCCTGCTATCTGCTATAAATGAGCGCTGGATGACCAACTCGTTTCCCACCGTTTGGCGTACAATTAAAATAGTGCCCATTCCTAAACCCGGAAAAGATCTTGAAATATTCACTAACTTCAGACCCATATCCCTCTTGCCTGTTCTTCTAAAAATTACCAACCAAATGATTAAAGAAAGACTAACAAAATTCCTGAATCACTCACACCTTCTCCCGTCAAGGTCCTTTGCTTACCAAAAAAATATCTCCACCGGTATATGCCTTAATGAAGTCCTTTTCACAATTGCAAATGAAAAAGCAAATGGAAACCAGGTAGTCATGCTTTGCTTAGACATTAATAAAGCTTACGACTGTGTAAACTTAGCGAAACTGGACCAAATTCTATCTGATTTTAAAATCCCGACACAAAATAGGCATTGGGTTCTCAACTTTCTTTCCTCGAGAACTCTCGTATTAGATTCACATACAGTCGAAGTTTGTGGAGGCTTACCTCAAGGTAGCTGTCTCAGCCCAGTTCTCTTCAATTTATACACAGCCGGTTTACATCAATTACAGGACAATTCTACCCATTTATTTCAATATGCTGACGATTTTCTCATCATCTCTGCTGGAAAATCATTAATGGAAGCAGTCAGTAACCTTGACACTAAAGCCAATCTTTTTCACAAACTTTGTGCAGACTTAAATCTAACTTTCAACCCGGAAAAATCAAAAGTCATTCGCTTTGCTAAGGGTCCCAAAAAAATTTTTTACATTACAATCAATGGTATAAAAATCAGTCCGTCTTCCTCTTTTAAATTTTTGGGCAGAATAATCAACTCAAGTCTAACCACGCATGAGCATTACAAGGATAGCCTCGAAAATTGCAACACAGGCTCAAATGTCATCAAACTTCTGACCAACATTCACACCGGACTCCCACCTAGGAAAGCATTAAACGTTTACAAATCTATTGTTAGATCCAAAATTGAATATCCCTACTCTACATCATGCAACGCTCCTGCGTATACATTAAAAAAAATACAAACCTTTCAACACTCAATCCTAAGACGTTGTACCGTTTTGTCCCCCTCAACACCAACATCAATTTTACGTTCCATCTCTTATGAACTCCCCGTTGCTAAGAGAATTTATCTTGTAACTGCAAAAGAACTTCTCAAGGTAAAAATCTTCAAACCTGCCTTCTTTGACGGGGTCGCTTCCAGACACAATCATGTCATCAGTAGTTACTCTAACTGCTTCAAAAAATTCAGTAACATCTTCAATAAAGTTAACTCAGTACCCTCCTGAAATAATATTATTCATGATAAATGCGTAGTTGAATTAAACTTACTTAATTCAATCACCAACTCAAAAAAAAATCGATCAGGGTCTTGTCTTCGAATCGCTTGTCTGCAAAAACTTAAGCACTTCGTCGAAAATAACTTCAAAATATACGCAACGGATGGATCTATCAATTCGGACATCTCTAGTTTTTCAATTATTGAATACCCAAACTTACTTATAGGAAAATTCAAAGTTCTACAAGAACTATCATCCACTTTCACTGAACTTCTGGCCATCAGACAAGCAATCATCCACGCATCTGAAATTAAGCTGAAAAAATTTGTAGTTTTCTCTGACAGCAAATCTGCTCTAATTTTAATCAAGAACAAAGACCCATTCAATAAGTATGTCTTCGATATCTACAACCTTTTAAAAGACCCAAGTATTGAAAAATGCCACATCATCTGGATCCCAGGTCACTGCGGTTTTAGTATCAATGAAAAAGCTGACTTCCATGCTCGTCAAGCTAGGTTCGATGGTACAGTTTTGTCCATAAACTACCCCCCCAGCGAAGCTTTTCTGCTAGTCAAAAAACTCATCATAAAAGAATGGAAAGATGAGTATCATGTTTTAGCTGGAGAAAAAAGTGACCGGCTGTTCTACAAAATTTACCCTTTTTTGACATCCACGCTTCTACCTAAAGGAAAATTCACAACATGGGAATTTAAAGTTCTTCACCGTCTTATGAGTAATCACACCTACGAAAAGGTCTATTTTAAAATGATCAAAGTCTCCTCCTCTGACATCTGTGAGGATTGCAATATTACTGAGTCTGCCGAGCACCTTATTTTTGAGTGCAGGAGGTTTGACATCCTTAGACAATCTTTCAGTGTATTTAACCTGTATAACAATCTATATGAAATTTTTCGTCCTGGTAACTTTAGGTATTTGAAGCAACTGACTGCCTTTATCAAATCAGCTGAGTTTTCATTCTAATTTTACATTTAGTATTTCTATTACAATCACGAATCGCCTACACTTTTTCTTTTATCGGCATTATTAGCCGGATCTTGACAGTACAGTACCAAGTACGGTGATTTATGGATTGACAGCGGAACAGAGCCTCTCATTGCGAACACTCTGCCACATCAGTCTACCTATGCTTAATTTTTTCATCAATCTCTCTCAACTTCGTTTCTGGATTATGGATGTAACATTAACTTAACTGGTCCAATCCATCTCTAAACAAACAAAAAAAAAAAAGGCGTTAGTAAAAATCTTTATCAGTAATTATATTTAATGTAAAATTGATTAAGAAAAAGAGGAAAAGAGCGACGTAAAACACAAAGAGCATCAAAAGAGAAATTATAGTAATTTTTTTCCAAATACATTTAAAAAAAATTTTGTTGAAATTTACGAAGAAAAATAATATCATATCAATCAAATAAAAGAAGAAGTGAATTTTTTGGAAGATTTACATGCAAAAGGCATAAAATTGTCATATTATTGGAAAAAGGGTAAGAAGAAGAACAAACAAGCAACCAAGAAAACGGCAAAGGAATTAATGTGCTTGGCACGAGCAAACAACAACAATGGCGGGTAAGTGAATACTCATCATAACCCATGTAAATCAGAGTACCGCAACCTAGTCCCTTAAAAACCGTTTTACAGAAAAAACCTTGGAAAAAAATTGCGGCGAATTGGCAGCAACAATCTCGGCGAGGTTTAAAATCGCGTTGTGTGCACGGTTATGAAGCGATCAAGACGCAAGGGACTATGGTGCTGGACGGAAAAGAAGGGTGTGAGAGAGTTGCTTGGCGAAATGGTCGAAGAGTTAAAAATAAGACAGCAAACATACTAGATCGGGAAGTTAATTTTTGAATTTTATTAACTGAAAGTGCTTAGGCAAAAAAAAAATAGAAGGATTAGTAAAGTTGTCTCTCAGAAGAAAAAAAGAAGTATTTTCAAAGAAACCCGAATATTTAGATATCACGGAATTGCAAAAAAATAATAATAAAACAAGGGGAACAGTGTTGATTTAAAAAGAAAAAAGAAAAAAAGACGAAAATATAAAAATCGAGAACCATAAGTGAAACTCGGGAATAATTAGATTTAATTTCTCGTAATTTGCGCTGATGTTTTTCCCAAAAGCGAAAAGAGATGTAAAAGACTTATCTGAAAAAAGGTCAAGAACGCATTCCAAATAAAAAAGGTGAATACGCATTCGATTTAAATTGTAATTATGTTTTATTGGATTAGAAAATTTTTGGTGATAAAAACGTTTTCTAATACTGAATAGCCGAGAATCAACTGCAATTAAATTCTGTTGAATTTCAATTAAAAGATTATATCAACAAGCGAAGTGAAGATCATTGTTTTGGGGTTCATTCGTTGCGGCGGTCGTCGTGCAAGATTTGCAAGATTTTGTTTGTTTTTTATTAAAGGAATGCGTGAAATTCTGAAAATATTAAATACGTTGCAAAGCAGATAAAAGCGCATAAATCTTTGTTATTCACATGTGTCTTCTGCTGAAAAGCGCTGGACGTTAAAAGGAATGTGTTTTATTTAAAAATTGGCTGAATATGTTGTGTATATGCTAGCTGGTTCCTTTGGAAAAAGTAATGAAAACAACAACAACATCATCAACAAAAACGCACGGTCTGTGGTAAAGAAAAAGAAAACCAGGGAAATCATAACGAAACCAGCCAAGATGTCCAAAAAACGAGCAAATAAAAAAAATCCTTTTGTTTGAAATAAGCAGAGAAAAATTTTAACAATTTTCTTTTCTTACAGGTACTAGCGAAAAGTGTGTTAGAAGTGAAGAAAAACGCCCGCACCACCACCATCACCATCAACAAAACAGCAACAACAGTCTCTAAAACAATTTAAGCCATCCCATCCACCTTATGTCCCAGTGTCGTTGAAACCGTAATAACCACTCGAACGGTAGACGACAGAAGTGTGGGTATTATAACCGTACCATTACACTCTATTTGAAATTCTCCGAGGTCTTTTGCCTAGTTCGTCGATCGCGGCATTTACCGCTAATAAGGAAGGGAAACGTCCCCTCCTCTACCATCACCAACCACAAAAGCAACAACAACAGGTGAGAAATTAAAAAAAAAAAAGTAGGAAAAATTTAACCGTATCGTGAGGAAAAAAAAGTTAAGGTAGAGTTCTCCAAACATAATGAGACGTAGTTATAGAGTATTTTTTTATCAGTAACCTCTCTATATTTCGAACTCCAACGAGAGATTTAACTTCCCAATCTACTAGATGTGAACGTTGTGATTTTGTATTGCTCAAGATAAATAGATGTTAAAGCCTAGTAAATTTGATCACCGTTCTGTTTTGGGAAAGTTAGCTCTAAATTACGCATAATAACTATTGTTAGTGGAACAATAGAAGCAATTTCTTGGAGTTTCTCCTCAACTACGAAAACTAAAATTTAGTTATGCGGTGGTTTTTTCCACGTTGTAACACGTTATAAGTAGGGTTTTGCTAAACATAACCGGTCACGTTGTCTCTCATACCCACCGTCAGATCAATACTATTTAAATAAAAAAAAAAAAAAATTTTTGAGCTCGCTTCAAAAGAATTTTTAAATCATCTACTACTACCACCGCAACAAACAACCAACCAAGCGCATAACGCATTTCTTAATCCGATCCCTAAAGCGGTTCAACATTGTTAGGGCTCGAATAAAACTAGGAAAGCATAAATCGTAATTGAAATCCTCGGGAAAGCCCGTGTTTCCTAGATATTACGAATAAATTTTTTTTTTGTTTTAAGTTAAAATCTTAACGCGATCTTGTTTACTCCCCACACCCATTTTAACTTACTTAACTCTAGACGGGAGGGAGTAAACGAAAATACTGTTATGTAATTCGCTTTTATGAGATACAGTCCGTATCACTAGATGGCAGATATTTTGATCAAGAAAAACACACTTCGAAGTTCTTTTATTTACAATTATATT
>NW_023998432.1:7041624-7066440 GCF_014805625.2 Glossina fuscipes
GAGATTGTACATTTCGTTCTAGAAAATGACTAGATTTGGAATTTCCGTAACAACACGTTTACCTTGTCTCTCATACCTACTATCAGATAGACAGTATTTAAATTTAAAGAACAAAACTAGATACATCTGAATTCAAGGGAAAAAAAGGTTAAGAGGAGAATGAAGGAGAAAAAAGAACAAGCATAAGTAAGGAAGTATTCATACCTATTAATAACCACACAAAAGGTTTGAAAGTAGTTTCCAATTCAAAAACAAAAAAAAAATAATAGAAACTCAAGTAGCTAATTTTGTTCTTTTTTCTCATCTTTAACTACTTTAACTTTCCCTAACCATCGTGAAACGAGTAAATTTAATGTTATTATTTAATTAAATTATTTAATAGTATTACACCTATATATACACTCCTGCCTCTACAGCTTAAGGTACTCGTAAGATAATAAGGAAAATAGCAAAAAATAAGAAGAACAAAAATATATATAAGACTTGTTCCCTCAATAACTTACGATCTATATGCAAAATATCTTTTTGAAATTTTGAAATTTATTACAAATAACAACCATACAAATGTATTGGCAACTAACCCCCTTAGAAATTTGTACGGGTCAGAGAAAGGAAATAAAGTAATCAATACTCAAATCGCCCAGGAAAGTTATTCATCGTGTATTCCCCTTATTAGTAACACCCCTAACGTTGACGTCATGAAGTCCACGTTGCGCTTAACCTGGGTTAACTTCTTGCGTAGGGACGAGCTTCAAGCCTGCTTAGGGGAATTCGACCTCGACATTGCGGGTACTGTGCAAGAGATGAGGAGGCGCTGGGCCCAATTCATAAACCAGGATCACAGGCCCGACGTCGTTCCACGTCTGTTAGAAATACAAACAGAACTTGAGGCCCTCACCAGATAACGATCGCTCTCTCCAGCATCTTATGCGAGAAATGTAGCCGACGAGGTACCAACGAACGAGAAGGGATTCCCACCCATCGATGCACGCATCAGTAACGACACTGGGGCCGAACAGCAAAATAGCACCGGTAGTACCAACACAAATCAGTACTCAAAAATATAATAATCATAACAATAACGTAACAATAATTACAATGAACTCAAGAACAAGAACAACGACAATAACTACCAGCCCAACTAATAGGGTGCTGCCCATGCAGCAAAGACGATATGCACAGCAAAATGCCAGCTTAAACGGCTGCTTATCAGTTGGAACAGGCAAACCCTTCAGCAAAAGCAACTTTGACCTCAACAACAAACAACACCTCAGGTCAAAGGTCTTTCATTATGGAGCGAACATGTCCATAAGGTCATGAAAGATCGTGCATTGGAGGAAGTCTATAGGTAGACGAGGAGCTGTATATGATGTGAGAATGGGCAGCCGAACGGTCCAGCCGCCGACGTACCCGCAGGCGCGGAGAAGCACCCACCATGCCGTAGTCTTTTCGCCAACTGGCCACCCCGCGGAAGGAGTAGCATCAATCACTCCCCCGAAGAACGGAGGATCTGTGAGGAACCAAAGTCATCCCTCGTTTTGGCCTCACAGGTTCTCCGCCGATCAGGTGGAGGTGTTAGAGTCAAGTAAGGCTTAAGTTAAGTTTAGGTTACTTTAAAGTTAAGTTTAGACTAGCAGCGGTTTAGGATTACGCAAAAAGAAATTAGAGCAAAGAGAGAGAATAGTTAGTTACGAAGAATTAGTTTTTAAGCCGAAGTTTAGTTAAGTTAGGTTGGTAAGTTAGAAGGAGTTGGCCACGGGAATTGCGAAAGAGTAGACGTGTAATTAAACTAATGGTGGTGCTAGGCCTTTAGATTAAGAACAGTGCATTTATCGATACAGGAAAAATTAAGAAATATAAAGAAATAATGTTGAAATAAACTTGCTCTAGAAAAGTGAAACTTGCGGAGAAAGGAAAACATGTGAATATAAAAGAACGTGAAAGAAATCCTGAACTATAATTTTCTTTTCTAAGAACCACTTTAAAGAAATTTTTTGTGAAATACAACCTGAAGTCGCTGAGCTAGCCCAGCAATAGATTAATGGGCAAATCAGTCCCTCACAACACGTATAATTCTATCAAATATTTAAGTACAAAATTGGAATAATTCAATAAACCTATTCCTATACTGATCGAGTCTCCAGCTATTGTTCAGCAGTTGGTAATTCTAAATCTACTATTTTCATTTCGTGCGGTGCATCACCGCTTTGGTTTGCATTGTCTAAAGACGTAAAAATATATACAAGCTGCTTTTTAAGCGTTCGCGGGCTTATATATTTTTACCTAAGTTACGCATGTCCTATCAATTTAGGGATGGAATACTCTCAGAGTATCCTCTTGGAGCACACCACTACAGAATGTGTAATATATCCTTATCCTAACGTCCCGTGAACTAAGAGATTTACTCACTTCCTTTTGCCTATGCAATTTGTTCGTACTATGAAGTTCCTATTTGTTGTGGCACCGTAATTTAACTTATCAGACAACATCACCAAAAAAAAAGAAACACCTACATGCGTTGATTTGCTTATCCTTCATCCAGACTATCTTTAATTATCATGACTTACAATTAAATTAAAATGTCCACTACCTAATTTCACTATCATCATTTATATTCATTCATCACTTATTATTATATTATAATTTATATTTGTATTTAAGATATTTGTTTTATTTTGAACCAATCCGCGCACACGTCTGCACATGTCGGCAGCGAAAAGGAGAAGCACGACTAACGTAAATATCACTCTGTAAGTCATGTCGATTAGTACCCTTATCCTGATTGGCGTTGTCAATCTATCTTTCGATCTGATTTAATATCATCTGTTTCGAATGAGATCCCTAACTGCCAAACTTTTTTCATGGTCATAATTAAAGGTATTTACTCTATACTCAGGAAAACGTACTACAAACAATCTAATCTAAAGTTTAGGCCCAAACCGCGCTCCGTCTTTGGTCGTCACAATTATGCCTTTCACGTAACTTTCACAAAAAAAAAAGAACATCTGCAATGAGAATAACAACAAACTGGAATTTTAACCCACTTTTAAAGCAACTTCATTTTACGCTTTAGGTAAGTAGGTAATTGAAAAACATTCTCTTACTGCATGGGAATACTTGTTAATCTGTCCAAATAAAAACTAATTTCGAATTTTAATACTATCTGATACTAAACTAAACGAAGTTATCACAAGAATGGAAATTTTTTATAAGTACATAGCTTCAACCATGTTTCACAAAATCTCTCATTTTTCATAATTCAATAATTAAAAATATTGATTTTGGGGTGATTTCCATTTTTCAATCTGAGCCATATGTGCTAATTTCTATCTTTCTACTTCAATACTAACAAAAGACGGGAAGCAAGACCCACGGATGCCGACGATTAAGTTAACTCAGAATTTACAGCTAATGAGAATATATAACTTTTAAAGGTGGAAGTTTAATAGTGACAATTAAGCCGTTAAAAGAAATTTAATTAAACAGTTTAGCAATTTTTTTTTACTACGGAATCGACTTTTTTTCACTAATCTCCACGTGCATAATTTCATGCATTTTTTATTGATTTTTGCTTCTATAAGGAAAACTAGAGATGAAAACTTTGCAATTTAATATTGCATAATCAACACCGCTCAAAAAATATCCCAAGGTATATAAAGGAAGCTTTTTGAGTAATATCGATCCGTTAGAATAACGAAAATACCGAATCGAATAGGACCCATTTTAGATACAATAGCATTTCTGTATATGATAGCATTTTAAATTTCTTTTTCTTCCTTGGTAATTTCAACTTTAATACATACCAAGGTTTATATAAGGCCTCCCAAAATTTGCGCAAGATATCAATTTGGCGCCATTTGTGCAGTAATGTGTTGACAAATCCAAAGAAAAAAAACAGTTTCCAGGTGAGCGTTAGTAAAAACTGAGCATTACGCGAAAAAGCAACAAGGTTTCATTATTCATTGATATATTGATATATTCATATATAATGGAAAATAAGTTTGGCGATCACAGTTGGGCCTTATTTGGACCATCATTGGACCATATTTCTTCTAAAATAAGAATGGTCAAGTAATGGCTAATGTGTAGTAGTGGTCAATATCGCACTATGATAACCCAATTCTCTGCGTAAATTAAACAACATTGATTGGAACGATATGTGGTTTTATAAAGACCTGCCACTTGCCATACATTCCGTTAAACAATTCAATTACTGAATGAGGCATATCCTGCTGGTATACTCTCGTTTCATTGATCACAATTCGCCCCATAGATCATGTGATTTAATACCACTGGACTTATTTTTATGGGGTTATTTGAAGTCAACGGTCTATATCAAAAAACCCACAACCGCCAGTATTTTAAAGGAGGAGACTCAGCGCTGCGTCAACGAAACTCACCTCCATTTATACGAAATGGTAGCTCATGGTAGATTTCGATGAAGAAGTGCGCATGCGTCAGCAAAGTCATGAAGGCCAATTGCCTGATATACTATTCCACCCATAATCCTATCCTATGCACATTGATTCTATAAATAAATTACAATTATAACAAATGTCTTTTTCTTCCCTGTTTCAAATTTTGAGCCACGCTTTATATACCTATTTTTACGAAAACATGTACAGTGAGTCTCATTTTGGGTTTTTTCGCTCTACAAAAAATACACGCTTGTTAAAGCTAGTCCATTGTCCAAACGTAAAAATGTATTTTATTATTTTGTACTACTAAGGTATACACATTAAAAAAAAACCAAGCAAAATGTTATTCCAGTAAACAAGAGAATTAAATAACTTCAAAAACATAGCTATTAATGTTAGGTTTTTTTTTCATATGCGAAGAAAAAGCAGCATCATATTAAAAATTAATATTTGGTAGAGTATCCATTTTGACATATTTTGTATAATTTTTCTTACGTGAAAAAAAGGGATCTGACGACTTTCCTCTTATAATCTGGTTTTTAGAACTGAATGCATCGAGTGTTTTCGCACATGGCGGTCCAATTCATCACATATTTTGCGTAGGGTTTATGCCTGGTGATTTTTTAAAGAGGATGGAGGACTTTGGGGTAGTTGTGTAGGATCCATTATTGACTTATGCTTGAGATCGTTATCTTGGTGATATTTGAATATTTCCAAAACAGCAAATTTATCCGCGCTTTCTTTCAAATTTTGCTTCAATATCGTTAGATAACCCCCCCTGTTTAGAATATCGCCCCTAAACACCAATTTTCCAACTCCATTGACTTCAATGTCTACACAAATTATGCCATAGCCATTGGCATATGCAATATAAAACTGCGTATTTTTAGTGCAAATCAAGATGGTTTTCGCAAGTGAACAATGGACACTGTCTATCGATTTACACATAGACCGAAAACAATTATTACAATGAAATGTTTTTTTAATTGATGGTTATATTTAGAGAGAAATATTGCAGTATCACATGTTTGTAAAAATTTTACGTACAACAGAAAAAACAAAACAATAATAGAAAAACCCTTGTTTTGGGTTAATATATCTACTTTTTATGTTTTTCTGTAAAAAGACATAAGAAAATGAAGTAGCAGATACGTGTCTTAATGATAGGGGTGAAGAATTTACATATTTGGTTACTTATGATATATGGTCGGCTAAAAAAAGTTTTTTTTTTAATTAGTTTTTCTAGATTGTCTTTATGAAACAAAACCAGTGTATAGTATTTGCTGCCAAATAATAAAGATGCGCAAAAATTATAAGAACCCATCAAAATCTCGGAATCAATAATATTTTCATTATCTTAACGAATTGTCATTTCACCTTTTAAATATCACCTAAAAAAATAAAACATGAACTTATTAAACAACTTTCTTTACCAAATGAAGAAAACAGGGAAATGCATTTTTCTCCTTTTTTTTAAGTGCATTTGACAATTTTAAAAATGAAGAATTCTGCTTAGATGGTCCTACCTGTTCTATGTAAGTAAACATATATAACGAATACTTATTTTAAATTACACTTTCACTTTATGTAGACAATAGTTTGTTGACTTGCTCCGTTGTTGTATTACATTTTAATTATTTTATGTCTCAAATGCTATTCATTTTAAGTACATATGTCGCTTGACCTACTTGCGTTACAATGTGAAGGCACATACTAGTGACAATATATACTCTTCCGCCTTGAGGACTGCTTTCTTAAATATTTTTATATTATATAACAGTGCTATATATACGTATTTCTTTGATTAGTCATATTCTATTGCTTCTTACCGGAACTCTCAGGAATTAGGAATGGAAATTTAGCAAAACTTTATAAGTACTTACTTACACTACAAATTATAATTATATACTACTTCTGATTTTTGGAGTTGTTTAATAATTTTTAACGAATCTTTGAGCCGATTTCTCAATATTTCAAGCTTGCACGTTGACTTTGATGGATCCTAAGTGCAAAAACTTTAGTTCTCGTTTTGTTGATTCAATGCAACGTTGCGTAATTTAATAAAACGAAAAAAGTAACTACAAACACGAACTGGTTTTAACAATTGGACTGATTTTAACAATTTCGGGATTTGGTTCCTCGAGAGTCATGGAAAAAAGTTTACAACAATTTTAGTTGAGAGAAGCTTTATAGAATAACATGGCTAAATCAATTCCACTGGTGAAGAATGTACTTATAAGGTGTGGGTTTCCGGTAATATTTATGATATAGATCTTGAAATATATTACGTTTGTGCGTCACTCCGTAGCGGTTGAATTTATTTTTTCACTCTCATCGAGATCCCTGAGATATATGAAGTTTTATTAGAATTTTTCCATAAAAGCGCGAGACACGCCGCAAGCCCACTGCGCAGCTTGCAGTGAAAGTGTCCGAAAGATTGTATATAGATTAAAGCACGACTTTCACTCGTTCAGATAGGGAGTAGAAAAATAATTGCAATATTGACTAACTGGCTGTACCAAAACTTTTCTTACAATAAGCCAAATGAAAGCTTGTAACTGATCAGAAGCGCCCAAAATTAGCGAAAAACCTATCAAAGGTTGGTTAAAGACTTTAGCGACTTCTACTGAAGGAGCGTAACGACGTACTTAGGCAAATGGTTGCAAGTAATTAAATACAGTGAAATATATTTAGTTGAACAAGATCGCTTGTTTTGCTAAATATTGTGAAAAACTTTACCTTCACCTAGGATTACTTATGTTATGGTTCATTTTTTGAGAGCGCGGTTAGCGTAAAGGTAGGAAACATAACATTATTTTAGGTTTTATAATATATAAAAGTATAAACTGCGTAATATATTTACTCTGTATATATACAAACAAATTGCCCTACGTAAACTTAAGATGTAAGCACACATTTCATTATATAACGAAAACGACTTCTACACACAACGTTAACTAGTAGACATGATATTTTCTGATTTAAGGCTACTTTTGAAATTTTGGAAACGTTTAATCGAGTCTCTCCTGACTTAAGAGAAAGAGAATAAGCTAGCATGTAGGAAATAAATTAATGTTTTCTTTTTAACGCTAATAGCATTAGTTACTGGGTGTAGTGTTCTCCAAAGGATACAAATACGTAAGGATGGCATAATAGTGACAAGTAGCAGCAAATACCACAAATAAATGCCAAATTGCATGGGCCATTGGGATGATGCCATCTGACTTGAAAAAATAAACTCCGACAATATACAGAAAACCGCCAAATTTAAGCTCGGTCATGCCATGAAACTGGTGGCCTGCAGAAAGAACCGCTACTGCTGGTCCGAGACCCATAATTACATAAAAGCATGTCTCTAAACATTTAAAACGTTCATGAAACAACTGTAATCAAAAACAGTTTTAAGTTTTTTATATTTTTAACCAAAATTTGCCAGCAAAAAAAGCTGAGCAATACATTTTACCTGCTGATACGTTATTCCAATTGCAGCCATTACCCATATCATCCATTCCATACAAACTAAAAGGCTCAAATGACGAGGATTTTGAAGTTGTAACCATGGGAAATATGAACCAGCAATGAATATGTAAATCATAGCTCGATCACAGCGATGCAAAATATTTCTAATGCCACTAAAATTACTGACTATTTTTTTCTTTTCGAATATTTGATGTTCAATAACTTACTTGTGGTTTGTACAAAAACAAGAGCAATGGAAGAATGTGGATATTATAAACAACATTGTTAGAGCACCCCCATACACCCAACATACAAGGTACTGACTCGAATTTTTTGATCGCTCGAATAGCTTATTAGCGCATACAATTGCCGGTATTATCCAGATGCCATGAGTAATAATATTAGCCAACTGTTCGATCTAAGTGCAATAAAAGCTGCAAACATTCACATAAATTTTCATTTGCTAAAATATGTTTTCTGACCTTTGTGGGTTGATAAGCACAATCTGGCGTAGCCTTGTCGTTTTTCCATCGAACGTTTCGCAAATGAAGTTTAAAAGTTATATTAGATTTAAACCATGATCTCCAGAGTTTAGTCAGCAGATTGTTCAAAAATGAGTACTTATTATGTACTTCTTGAACGATTTTATTCATTTTGTTTGTAATTCGCCTTTCTTTTTGAATCCTTGACATCCTATCGCAGCAAAACCGTATAAACGATTAGGTAATTATATATTATTTTAGGAAATCAATTACGTTCGATATTACATAACAATATTGATGAAAATAGATCGATGTCCTTTAAAGCTTAATTTTTATATTCTTTCTTTCCTGCTTTCATTGTGTAAATAAATCATTCCTAAGTCATATATAGAAATTTTCTTCCCACTTCCTAAAAATACAAATTAGTGTCCTTATACACAAACTAACATAAAGTACATAGCTTAGTTTTTATACGCACAAATCACGCATACAATTAGATGTTAGCTTCTAATACGGACACCTTACATCAGTATATGTGAAACATTTTCTTTAAATGCTTTCACAGAGAAATACTTCATATTCCTGGACTGCTTATAAAAAGAAAATTTTGCATACGGGATTTGAGCTGATCGTTACACATTGAAAAAACTTGTTACATTTAAAAACCGAATTTGTCTAACCGACGTACGAGACAGGAATTCCCCTAGAATAGACAACCGTTTGAAAATCTTCTTCTGCTCGTACGAGGCAGCAAATCAATAATAGATGTTGAGTTGAGTAAAAAATGTTCTGGCTTCTTTTCAGTTGTCGAATATATCTTTTTGAAAATCTCTTCGAAAATTAATGAACTACACTAAAAGATGAAGTCCCCAACGCGATAATCAAAACGAAATAAATTCATTGCATCAAAATTTGAACACCATCAAATTGTTTTAATACGTAGACCTTAGGTATCTTCATCTTTTAATGGTAATATAGAAGCCTTGGAAGAAATATTCTGTACATTGCACTGAATAGTGAAGTATGTAGTATCTAATACATGCACAATTTGTTTAAAAAAAAAAAACCAACCCGTATACTCGGGAATAGCGACGTACCGGCTCCTTTAATACAAGAGTGAAAGCAGCTTTATTTTTTACTAACACGTGGATCTTATGAACGGAAAATTGTAGAACAAAACCGTAGAATTTATTTTTAAGAGGATGACTATCTTACGGAACTTTACCATATAGCATTTTAACCTTCGCAATAATGAAAAACAAGTCAACAAGTTGTCTGGTTCTGATTTTGCCATTGCAAGGATAGATTCCGAAGATAATTGAGGAATTTAAAATTCTCCTTTAACCGCTGAAACTACAAACAAATATATAAGACATAACTTGGTAACTAGAAATATTTCAAATGAATGGTCCTTGGTTTCGATGTTAGAATTTATACAACAAAACAGAACTGAAAAATAGGTAGTTATTAATATATATAGATAATGGAGAGGATGGTTTTTTCAGTGTAATGACAGTTTAAAGCAATAACCTAGCAGTAGCAGTTGCAAGCCTACTGCCTACGTAAACAACTGAAGTCAACGTGGGAAGAATTACTTGGTAATAAGCAATGATTAGATAGAAACTAAAGAATAAAATATTTTCTGAAAAATTTTACATTAAAATAACCATGTGTTCTTCAGTAGGCCACTTCTTGATTTGAGAACCCATTGTACATGTTGCTGAGAAGGTTACACCTTTTTGGAAGACTAACCTCAGCCTTTGGTTTACTCATATGGAGAGTCAACTTTTTACAGCTGGAATTACTTTGAATATCACCAAATATCATACACTTTTCGGTTCTATTGAACGTGTCAACTATCTTCCGGAAAAGTGTCAAATGATCTGTCGAAAACTTTGTGGTTGCGTCAACGATTAAAGCAATTTTGACAGTCAGCTCAGACAGCTTAGACCCACTCGTGATTATGGCAGACAAGATTAATGACCAATTAGGTTGTTCTTCTGTAAACACACTGATGTCGACAAATTCGAATGAAATGGTTTCCAACAACCAGGCCATAATCACTAAGTTGTCTAAATGTATCGACGGAAGTAAGTTCCAATATCGAATGCGAAATAAAAACAGAAGCCGCAGCGGCAAAAAAAATCACCTACGTCATCTGAACAATTGTGTTGGTTTCATTTCATGTTTGGAATTAGGGTTAACAAATGCGTTGAACCAATCAAATATCAATGTCAAAAGAAAACGCCTTATCGGTAGGATAACGAAGCTAAGCGTGTCAATGTACAACAATATTAGATTCAAAAGAATTATAACCAAATCCAGATCGTGTAAAAATAATTACAAAATATGAACTTCTAGGACACATACATGGTCTTAGGAAATTTTTTGATCTTATTAATTTTCATCCCGAGACAGTTGTTTTCATTGATTTAGAAAATGTCAAAAAAAAAGTAAAGAAATTAAATTTGGTCGGGGCAGAAACTTTTATACTCATCACCGTTGTCCTAAAAAAGACAAAAGAAGTAAAAGAACAAAATTTTTATAGAGAGTAATATCAAGTGGGCGCAGCTGATTTTTTCTATTTTCAAAATATCAGCTTTTGTGGTCGTTGTAGATGTGTATTTGGAAACGTTTAGCGCACACAGACAGATGGACAGATAAACAGATGATTAAAGTAAATTGAAAATTGGAAACTGGCCAAGAATTTGTATAGTTTATGGAGTTTTCGAAGCTTGTTTCTGCGCGTTGTAAAAATATTGAAAAAACAATTAACTTTTCACATACTCTAATATTGAGTAGGCGTGGTCAATTAGTTTCATTTTTGTACGCTACAGCATGGCCCATAGAATATGCGTTCAAATTTTTGTACGTTTAGTTGCTATAGTTTAATATAGAATAATGAGCAAAAAACCAATTTTTGATTTCTTTTGAAAAACAGGTGTTCTAAGCTTACGCGGAGCTGGGAATGTGTCCTTCAAACGATTCTAATGTTTCTGCCAAATTTGAAGTCGATAACTTCATTTTTGTGACCAGAAGAATGTTTAAAACAGACATTATACAGACGGGCCAATGGCAAAGTGTATATACTCCTCATTCTTCAGTGATGGGTATAAAAAACGATAAACCAAAAATTCTTCGGACAGATGAAGTAATAAACGCATCCGATTGTTTTAAAAAACAACCCCAACGCCTCACTTCTAAACTACGCGATCAAAGGATTACCTCCATCATTTTGGATTGACACTGCCAGATTTTGGTATGAAAGCAGTTTTTCAACCGCACTTTAATGAGTGTTGGGTAACGCTCTGTTTTTTCTCAAAACTGAAATACAAGGCGGCTATTGCAATTAGAAAATTTACTTGAATCCCCATCATACATCCTTGCTTTGAAGAAAATCAGATTACCTAATTGAAATTTAGAACTTCTTTCTGATTACTCTACGTCTGTAATACATCTATACGTGACAAAAATTTCGCAAAGTAATGTTTGATATTATAAATAACATTGTAATTCAAAATCTTCATTCAAAATGATTATTGAACGGTCCATGTTGCCATCAATTTTTGCATATCCTGTCTGAAATCAATAATTGGTAAACGTGCCAAAACGCCAATCGATAACATTTTAAACATATAAGCATGATTATCATTGATCCCTTATCTTCCCCAAAAATTACAGAGATTGTTTTACATGTATTCACAGATTCAAATTACAGCCAATCAAGGCAGACAATTTACATCCTCTCTATTTTGAGAATTCGCCAAAACTCCTCCATACAATATCGTATCATCGTTAAAGTAACACTCAAATTGAAAGATAAAATGGAACTTTGGAAAATGTTATTAAATGTCACAGTGATACAAAGTGGATAGATATTTCGCCGTTAGCACCGCTTGGAGGTCGCAGTTCAGTAAACGCTGATGCTGGTTACGTACCTGCTGAATTAGTCTATGGTGCAACTTTACAACGCGCTGGTCAATTCGTAATTCAAAAGACTTGGGCAAATACTGGTTGAGTAAAACATTTTGAGAGAATATCCAAAATATGCAAGCTTGCAGAATAACTCAACACGTTCCCGTGTTTTTAAAGAACGATTCCGTATTAAAACCTTTATAATAGAATTATACTGGACCTTACAATGCCAATAAACGAACTGATAAAACGTTTACTAAGGATACTACTAAGGATAGATACATTTTGTCAAAAGATAATTTCAAAGACGCTGTAAAAAATATATGTATTTATCTTCAGCACCAAGTTGTGAATCAATTTAAACATGTCCTTCTATTCGTCTTGATAATTTGTGTGGTAAACTAGGAACATGTACATTTTCGAACAGAAAAAAAAATCACTTTCTTGCTCATTGCGCACACCCTGCAATCGATAAAACAGTAAAAGTTTGTACGTATATTCTGTGAAAACAAAATAACGACGACATCCATCTAATATCATAGAGTTATGATAGAGTTTTATATATATATATATAATATTTACATGTACAAAATTATGGATGTAAAGACTCTAACTCACCGGAATATAATTTTCTTACTTGTTGTGTCGTATAGCCAATGTTCTACCATGCACATACGTGTGTCGCATTTGATTGTGAGATCAAGATGATCAAAATTTGTGGGCAGGAGAAATATACCAATTTCTGACGTCATAATCCTGCACTCTATTTTTTCTTTATGTCATTGTTTCAGTAGCAAAAACGAAATTCAGAGGAATACAAGAGAATGCAAAATATAAGGAGAAAACCTGGCTATAACAAGGTACCTACAATAAGCAATATGAAATGCACAAATATATTATTTGAAATTTCCTTACAATTTAGCAACTTATAACTAATATATAATATTTAGGAATTGTTGACGACTCGTTGGATCTATTTACTTGACCTTCGAAGTTAATCTAACAAGATCGTTAAAAATGAAAAAAATTGAGAATGCTTTTCGAAGTCTTCATCATGATTTCACCGGAACAATAGCAAGTAAAACCGGCTGAGTAAATATTTATATTTACGCTGATTGAAACTATTTACGTTTTATGCAGTCATTGATCCCTTTTAAGATTTCCAAACCAGTTTGAATTGACTGATCCCTGTCTACGTACACGCAGGTGTTCGACAAATTAAAGGTTGCCGTTTTTATACTAATTTTAATTGCATTTCTAATAAAAGAAAATAACTTAAAAAGTATCAAAGTTGAAATATTCGTGTGTCCTAAACAAACATACAGCGGTTGGAATCTGATTGGATTCAGAATTGAGTCAAACATTATTCGAATAACAAAATGTTCCTTTGATTACAAATGACATTGCAGTTCTGTTTCTGCAAACTAATAAAAGTAATTATTTCTTTCCTGTCAATTCTTTAATACCTACCGCCACTTGTATTTTAATTTGCGATTACCCACAAGACATCCGAATAATATAGACACTATGGATTATGCCTTAAATTTTAAAGCTTAATGTGTGGATCTAGAATAACAATGTTTTAATATACAAAAATAGATAAATTTTGCTAAAATAAATACATTACAATACCGTTTGAATCAACTCCCAATTTTTTTGTCTATACGTTCGTAGATGTGGATGCTGCTGATTTTTCTAGCTAGGCAACTATTCACATGTGAAACAAACCTAAATTTTTCAATAATCAAAATTGTATAAATTCAATGGTATCTTCGATATTTATGTTTTTTTATACACAAAGATTTATTGTGGAATGACTTACATTGAATGTTCTATTCGGGGTTTTTGCAAATGCTATCATTACAAAATTTTGTGCTAACATAAAGCATTATTTCATTTGCACAAATATTGTAACAAAGGTGGAGCTTGGAGCCAGTTAGATGTACGCATTTGTTGTGGAGCAGCAATACACATAAAGCGAGGTTTTTTCTTTTAGACTGGAAATATTTATAGGCATACTAAAACAAAGTAATTGTACATGTTGCGTAAAAGCAAAGCACAAAATGTACACCGTTTTTTATGTGACAGATATACGCAGATTTGCCGAAGAGTAGCCTATGAATGCGAATATTTTCACACAATTATTTTTATACAGTTTTATATACAGTTTTGCTAGTTTCTGGCATGTTAATCAACCACGTTTCTCTTGATTTATTAGGAATTTTTATTCAAGCCACATACTTGCTGTTGAACGATTAAGAGTTAAATTTCATTTTAATAAGGGCTGATATATATTTAATACGTATCTGTATCAGATATATATTTACATATGCATAATCGTAAATATACATACTTATACATATAGATACATCGAATAAACAATGTGAGACATTAGTAAGCCTTAAAGAAATAATTGAGATGGCATGTTAAGTAATTATGTTATCGATAATACCGCAATCGTAAATATCTATGGGAATTAACATAATGAAGCTTCACTTTGCTTTCGGTCTGGGAACAAAAGTTGAACATATGGAAATCGTTAAACATGAACACAATGAAGGCGCACGTCCTGAAAAATTGTTCAACGATTGTAACTGAAAATTAGCATACGTTTCCGGTTTTCAGGTGGTTAATCGCATATCTGAAAGTTAACTTTCGTTCGGGAACATGCCGATAAATGGTTTTTTTCTCGATCGCGTAAGACTTTCGTGTCATTTTCCTCGTTATCAAACATATGTAAATGAAAAAGCAGGCGAAAGGGAAATTTTGTTTACATTTGATTGTCATTGACAAAATCCGAAAAATAACAGCTGGTTCTCCTCTCGTACAAACCAACTGTTTATATACCTAATATATGCATATTTTTATTTTAATTATTAAATACGCTAATTAACGAAGTACAAATAATAAAAACTTCATAGTGAAAATGTTCGCTGCATTACTTCTTAATTGTTCTCCCAACCATAGAATCGATATACAAAAATATTCTTAAAAATGATTATTAATATTAGGCAACAATATACAATAGCTATAGTCTACTCCACAATTGGTTATGATATGGTTTCTCACTTTACTGAGAAAAAAGCCTTTTTGCATGAAGCTATAAGTTTGGGAGATATGGACTTTAATTTAGTGCTGATATAGACTCCAGGCGATTATTCTTAAAAATCAATTGAAAATTTATTATACTACCGAAAACGAAAATGAAGGTTAACTTTAATTTATATTTTAACTCCATCGGCTGTTTGTAAATTCTTATTACCACCGTTTTTATCACTCTACTTGGTGGTCTTTCTCACAAAATCAATCAAAGCCAGTTTGGCTAATAATTTTACTCCATGCAACTCTTTGGTATGACTTCTCAAGTTACACTGACAGCCAAGTTTTTTGTGAAATATCGCCCATTTTCATTCTTTGTGTACTTTCTATATGTGCTTGAAGAGATCGGCCCTTAGATTGAACGCTTGAGTACAAAATCAACTTTTATTTATTGTTTGCAGATGGGTTTTTAAGTATTCGAAGTTTGCAAATTCTTGTGGACAATATTGACACATATATTGCATCAGTTTTAGTATTCGACTGACCGTAAGTTTCTTATGACTTTCTCTAATCATCTACTTCTACAACCTTATAGTCTGCCGTTAATGATTTGGGAATCTCTTCATCTAGTTCCAGAAGATCAGACTAAAAACGCGATTTATGATACGTATATATGTCATATACGTATTTAATATGCTTACTTTACTGCTAATAAATATTTCTGTTAATTCTGAAATCGTTACATTCAAGTAATGCTCTCAGCTAACTTCCTCGCTAATTTCGCTTAATTTTACTTTGCAATGATACATTTACTTTGCAATCTTACATTTTATAGACAGACACGACATATTTTCTGCAAATTTTCCGAATTTAAATGTTTTTAATTAATATTTTATTTTCGGTTTGTTGGGATGAAACAAAGTAAGCCAATAGAGAAAGGGGTTTATTTACTTAACTTAAAGTTCTTGCTCGATACATTTTGTTGTTGTTTATTATTTTATTTTGACTCAGCTGTTTGCAAATAAAAAATTTTCTTCTTTTTCTGTTATTCAGCAAATTAACAACCGAAAATTCGCTGCGATGTATAAGGAAGGCCTAATGTGAACACTGAGCTCTTTGTTTGGGTCTTAGTAAAGTTGGGGTTAGATTTGTAATTTAATATTATTATTTATTTATTTTAGTTATTTGATTAAATTTTTTTATTATATTGCTTGTTTTACGTCCGCCACGTTATTTTTTATAACTTTTGTGAAAATACGCATATTACTCTTCCGTTCCGAAGGATACAACAGAAGAGCGAGGAGTAAATTCCGATGTGTAAAACGTAATGCGGTAAATGAGTGCAAAAATTATATGAAAGAATGGTGGATGTGAGAGCAAAAAAGTGTAAAAGAGAGTAGGTTCATAAATTGACTGTAAACGCTTATAAGTCTTGATGATATAATTTGAAAATGAAAAAATTGCGACGTAAGCTGTTAAATTTCCAGAAAGCAAAATGTCAAGACTGCTGTGGTCACGAAGACCGCTTATACTCAATTTGCAAAGTAGGGAATGGCGAATAGAAGTGGCAAAATTCGGACAGACAAATAGGATATGTGATCCGGAACTTGTAAGACTCCCCATGTACATAAAGGTTTATCTACTATGTTAATTTTGAATAGATGATCATTACATCTCGTTTGATTTAACATTAGTCTGACAAATTATGTCACGTCTAAGTCCGCAATTGATAAGCCAAGGGGCTTTATTTATTTTTGCAAATAAAGAGTATAAATGACGAACATCGCTGTTGCCAAGAAAGAGGTGAATGCTTTTTGTAGAGTGTGCTAAGAACTGTAACTGTGTATGATGGTCTGGAAAATGCCTTTTTATCTGCAGTGTTGTTGCTAGGAATGCCCATGTAACTGCGCACTCAGAGAAAATGAAAACAAAGTGTATCAGACTTGAGGCTATAAAATAAGGAACTGGTTTCTAATAAGTAGGGGTGAGATTTACACGAGATAAATTATTGTAAAGCGGATAACAAAGATTTACTGTCTGACACTATAAGGAATTTCTTTTGAACTTGAGTATTCGCTTGTGGATGGCTTCTAGCTCGCAACATCAGCCTTAGATCCATCAGAAAAGATGAATGAAAAATGTTTCCATTTTTTATTGACCAAGTTCGAGTGACGGTTGTGTACCTCGGTCGGAGTAATTGTGGATTTCCTCACTGGTAAAAAGTTAATTACTGATCGAAAATATTGAGCACCAAATTTAATTTTGTTTTTAGAATGTTGAGATTACTAGTTTTGTCAACAAAAATTTTAAAGAAAGAAGGGAGGAATTTAATGATACAAAGTTATAAATGAAAGCTAAGGCCGGATTATTCTCAAAAAAAAAAAAAATTCTTTTAGAGGCATAACATTTGCCATCAGTTCCAAGCTTAGTATGTGTGTAGAATTTATGCCACCAAGAACTAGGCGAAGGCATTTCCATTGGATTCTGCATAACCTCAGAAGGTCCTTCTTTGGGATGTCCAATTGGAATGAACAGGCGTATTTTAATTATGGTCTGATTAAGCTATTTGGAATTTATTTTGTTCTCAATTTACCGTTGTTTTCTTTTATAAACGCAACTTCTAGCCATCAATGCTAACTCAGAACAACCAAGAATAATACAAAACTAAACTCTTACCTTCATGTGATTAGCGTATGCAATATTGGTTTTATTTCTTTTTTTTTCGTAATCTTTGTTTTAAATACAATCCTGTTAAAAGTCGTGTTATTAATCTCGTTAGTAAATTAATTATTAGTTAGTACATTAAGTATGCGTAGAGCGAAAACTTTTGTCAACTTTTGTACTTGCGGTTGACGCTATATTTAATATTTGGTGATGGCGTGATCTATTAAAAAGAAAAAGATGGTCACGCAGAGGAATAGCGATGACCATGGTAATTGTTAAGGTCATTGTTTCGAAGAAATTGACTAATAAATCGAAAAGGGTAAGTAAATTAAGAGCTAAATAAGAGCTGGACACAATTAAGAAAACAGTGAGAACACAAGAAAAATGCCAGAACTTAAAGAAAACAAATTAAAAAGAAAACATTCACAAATAAATCTATTGTAATGTATGTTACTTAAATGAATAATATATATATATAAATTGATTTGAAGATTGTTATTATTGCATGTTAAATTACACTGAATTGCAATAGGTGCAGTAAGCTGTATGTGAGCTACAACTACAACTATTTGCACATATATTTATGAAAGCATACACACAACTGCATTTAAATTAACGTTATGTCAGAAGTGCACCGAAACTATCAATATATATGGATAATTTCTTCTATACATAACAAAGGTACTTAGTTCCATTCTTCGTTACGTAATCAACTTCATTATTAACTTCATCATCTCTAATATCAATGTCATCATCTGCAGTAACAAACAATCGGCATATAAGGTTCTTCATCGTATTTATTTTACATATTTAGCATATGAACCTAACATAATTTAAGTATTCATACATACTTATACGTTATACTTATAACTTATTAAATCCGTCCCCTTCTACTTAATGTAGAGATATTGATATTGATTTTTCTATTAAAAGTAATATGAATTAAAAAGAAAAGAAAAAAATATATATACATTTATGTAAAAATGTTGTAATTTTTTTTTTTTTTTGGGTGAAGAAAACAGGTTAGAGGATCGTTGGACCAACTTTGGGTCTCCCATTAAAAATCATAGGCCGAGACCATAGCTAGGGCAGTGCACCGAACGGCCAAGGGCTTATGATCTTCGGTAAATAGGTTTCATCGGCTCCGTTTGTTTCTATACGGATAAAGCACGGGTATTTCCTTTATAAGCAACCGCGTGGGGACTGTTCGTGGGACACAAGTCACCGTGACATTGTGCGAAAAGTTTGAAAAAATCACTTGCAACTTGGATTCGTACCGGCTGTAGGTGTGCCCTGTGCTCGTTGTGTACATGCTTTTTTTCCTTTTTATTTTTTATACATGAGTTATTATTTCCTTTTTTTTAGCTTTGCTTATATACCTTATATTTTTTTTTAGTAATAAATAGTAAAAGATTGGTTTCTAAGAGTCAATTGAATTCGACTGTTAATTTATTTTAGCTCATGTATAAACTAGAACAAAAAAGCTGGTGAAGCCATTGGAAGGCGGTATAGACCATTCCTAACAATTTTGTTCACTCAAAAGGTTCGATGCGTCGTAATAGAAAAAACTTCAGCAGAAAGCACGCCCGAGCCTTAATAAAGTCGGCGATAGATTTTGGTTATTGGTTTAAATTTATTAATTTTTCAATCTTCGTTGCTCTTGTGTTGGCGCGTTTTGACGTCTTCCACGTCTTTTCGTTTTTGTTATTCTTATATTCAGCAATTTCTATAATCAGTTTCAACATTTTTTTTGTTGATTTGTTGTTATTATTATTATTTATTTAGATTATTCTTCTCAAGGACAAAAAAGTTTTTATTTTTTGATATGTACGTGTTTTATTAGGCATACACATGTGTGCTAACTTTGATAAATTAGAAAGTGAATAGTGAAAGTCAAGAGTGTTATATTATGAACGAGAATGACAAAACAGTAAAGCAGTGTGCAATGGGATTTCGGGCTAGTTATTTGTAAAGTTAAGCAGATTCGCAGTTTCCTCACATTCTTGAGTGGTATATTTTAAGGAAAGAAAATATTGCTATAAAAATTGCTAAATTTCGAGATAGATTGGCTAATAGTTGTACTAAATGTGGACAGATCAAAAAATGGCTGCTGAATTGTAGTGGACTTGTATAGGAAGAACTGTTTAATATATTCATTTTGTTTGAGTGATCGTTTCTGCTGTGATCTATTAATGCAACAGCTGATATCATGACCTAAAATTAAATTATGGCCTAATGTGTATTTACGTAGCCAAACAATATATGTTTTGCGTTACGAATTAAATATGTTTGTTTATCAGATTTTACAGTATGGAAATTTTTAAGGCTCTGAGCGAAAATTTTGAAAAAGAAGTGAAGTTTGTGGAACGATGTCAGGTCGGGAATGAAAGATAAAGTCAGGTGATTCTCAATAGATGAATTCTTTTTAGTAACGATTTTGAGGATGGTTTTGATAAATAAAACTTCTCAGATAGTGGCATCACGTTTGCCATCTGCACCAAATTCAGTGTGCGTGTAAAGGTCATCACGCCTAGAGGTGACAGGGGACATTTCCACTGAAACCTATAAAGTCGCAAAAGCATCCAACAAAAACATGGTACTCTATCAAGAAGTTTTCGAGAAGCGAAAACAGAAGGATTGAGTTTTAACGGCAACGAATTCATCATAAAGTGGAAGTTGTACTAATTTGATAGCATGTGGGAAAAGTTGAGTATCTTATTTTCTTCACGAAGAATGTGCATGTTCGATGTCTAAATTTGCTTTGTGTTTATTTACAGCAAGCAGAAATTTAGCAGAAAGTTTATTTCAATCGGTAGGTGGGTGTGCGTTTTCTTTTTTTTGTTAAAGGAAGCAGTGGCGACATTAAAAAAGTGTCGAAAAGGCACTCGGAAGGGTTTCTCCGTTCAGAAAATTTGCACTGAAATTTAGTGAAGCTTTGGGCCAACATAAAAGCTCAGAATCCTATGCATTTGCTGATGATTTACAAGTTTTATTTGCGGGAAGTTTGATGATTTGGAAGGACATCAAGCCAAGGTTGAGTACCATTTGGAATGCGTTACCCTTTGAATGGGGTGAAAGTAATTGAACTGAACTGACCGAAAACATATGCGATGATATGTCGGCCCCCTAATATGCATTAATTTACATCTTACTCTAAGGGTAGGCGTAATCAATGTTAAAATTCTATCGACTATCGATTCTAATGACTATCGATAATAAGTTATGCTTTTTTTTTTTCATTTTTCTCTTTGTGGAAAAATTTTTGCAATTTAATTTCTTTATTGCGTTATACATTTTTAAAAGTTCTCAGACTTATTATAATCGATTGAACTTTCTGTGTGTTTATTGCGAAAAGTGTTCATCGCGGATATCGTACGTGTTTTCCTTTAAATACATTTAAAAAAAAAAAAAAAAAAAAAACATCTGACTTTTTATTCAGTAGTTTCCCAAACCTTTTGAAGTGAGTGGTTATTTCAAAAATAATAAGCAATAGACAACAATAAGGCATAATGGCCCCGGGGCCACCAGACAAAAACTCGAATAGATTTCATCTTCTAGGTGACACATCCCCCCAAAGAAAAAAAAGTAAAAATTCCGATTTTCCGGTGTTGCCGATCAGCGATATAATCCCTATTGATAAAAAATATATTGTTATTTCTTCAACCGATGCTCGAATAACAATTTCCCAAATTAGCCCTTTTGCTATAAAAAAAAGCTCTAGAGAGCATTACAACATACATCGACTCCATCTCGATTCTACGCGATGGGAATTTACTGGTCCTCGCTGGGAACCCGCGCGCAACCGAAAAACTCATAAAGGCCAAATCTTTAGCTAATCTATGTGCTATTTCAGCTAAACTACATGAGAAACTTAACTCGGTTCGAGGCGTAATTTATGCCCCTTGCTTAAAGCATGTGCCGGAAGATGAAATTGTTCGCGAAATGGGCATTCAAGGAGCGACTGAAGTATATAAATTAACCAAACTGAATGATGACAGAAAAACACGCTCTCCTACAGGAAGGATTATTTTAACTTTTGATCGCTATCGATTACCGCGAACAGTTGTGGCGTGGTATAAATGTAAAGTAGAACTATACATCCCAAATCCTATGAGGTGTAAAAATTGCCAACGCCTGGGTCATACGGCAAAAAGATGCACTAATGCTGCATCTTGTGCTAACTGTGGTCATCCTCCACATACTGAAAGCTGTACCCGTAGTTTCTGCATAAACTGCAATGATCAACACTCAGCGTTAGACAAACAATGCCGACGTTTTGTACAGATGCGTGAAATATTAAAAATCAAAACAGAAAATTACTGTAGCATGGACGAAGCGCGACGCACATACCGGGAAAGAAATCCATCTGTAGCCCATGGAATTGGCAAAAGTAATACCTATGCTGCTGTTGCCTCGCAAATCGAGCCTAGTAAGACTTTAACTGCAACTGCTTCCAATGAAAAACCTGTTCCACCATTAACCAAAAATTATATTGCGAAACCAGTTACATCACTTGCCAAAGATAATATTGAAAAAACCAAAGCCACTGCAAATATTGAAAAAATTAAAACAACAACACATATGCTAAAATCTAATATACCAAATTCTCCAGAATCTCCAGCTCTCAACTTTACTCAACAAATCACAAGTGGTAATGAATCCATTCTTTCATCCATTAATCAACCTTCAAAAACCAAAGCAACTGCAAATATTGAAAAAACTAAAACAACAATACATATGCTAAAATCTAATATACCAAATTCTCCAGAATCTCCAGCTATCAACTTTACTCAACAAATCACAAGTGGTAATGAACCCATTCTTTCATCCATTAATCAACCTTCAATTTCAAATTATTCACGTGGGCCAACCCGTTGCGCTTCAAATGCACCAAATCACCTAAATACAGATTATTCTGCTGGTAAGAATAAATCATTCACGAAAAATTCCTATAGCGACCTTCTCGACGGAGACGCTGACATGTCAACTTAACCCTCCCTCCACTCTGCGTACATGTCGTTACAATTAAATAAAGTTTTTAAAATTCTACAATGGAACATTAAGGGACTTATTAATAATTTTGATGAACTCCGTACACTCATAAGTGATTTTAATCCAACCTTTTTATCGCTTCAAGAAACCCATTGTAGAAGCTCTTTTAATCCTATTCCACCCAAATCATATACTGGATACTTCACGAATGCTGATCAAAACTCATATTCCAAACAAGGAGTAGGTGTTTTTATAAAATCAAGTATACCTCACAAACGCATAAATTTAAGCTCAAATATACAAGCCGTAGCGATACAAATAATGTTAAATATAAAATTTACAGTGCTTTCGCTCTATATTCCACCTTCGCAATCGTTTTCTCAGCAAGAACTCTACAGTTTATTCTCCGTACTTTCCCCCCCATTAATTATATGCGGCGATTTCAACAGCTGGAATACCATCTGGGGCTCAACAGTGAACAACACTCGCGGTACTGTTTTAGAAAAGGCCTTTTTTCAAAGCAACCTTTGCGTTTTAAATGATGGAAAACCAACGCACTTCTCAACTCATCATACTTTTTCACATATTGATTTAACATGTTGCTCTCCATCACTTCTTCCTTTGGTGTCCTGGTCTATTTCTGATGATCTACATAATAGTGATCACTTTCCAATCATAATCGATCTTAAACTTTCAACGTCCTCTGCTACTCCAGCAAAACAGGCCAAATTCCTCCTAGATAAAGCGGATTGGATCAATTACTCCAAACAGGTGGAGTCATTTTTGAACTCAAAACCATTTAACGGAAATTGCAACCATGATGCTGCTATTATGTCTAAAGCGATTCGCACGGCTGCTCATTTTTCTATTCCTCAATCCAACACCTCTTTTAAACGAGCTAGGGTTCCTTGGTGGAACAACACGCTTTCGTTTTTGAGGAAAAATAAAATGGATCTATGGCACCGCTTTAAGATATGTCCTGATCAAAATCACTTGTTATTATACAAAAAGGCCAATGCTCTATTCAGGAAGGAATTACGGAAATCAAAGGCACTTAGTTTCGAACTTTTCTCGAGACGAATTCACAGAAATACATCAATGAAAGTTGTCTGGAACAAAATCAACAGACTTAATGGGACTTCAAACCTGAACGAAATTTCTGCCATCTGCACTCCCAATTGAACTTTAACTGACGCAGATGAGATTTCTAATTACTTTGGAAAAGTGTGGTGCGAATACTCCTCTGACAGCAACTTCTCCAGTGCTTTCATTGATAATAAAAGGAGTCCAATATCTCCTCCAAATAATATCGATAGATGTGCCATGTTCCTGGAAAATTGCGTATCTACGTCAGAACTTGGAAGTTGTCTCTCCAATTTGAAGGGGAAGACACCTGGTCTAGACCGCATCTCATACCAAATGATCAGTGCTATGTCTAAGTCTAGTAAAAATAAATTACTGGACCTATATAATACGGTATTTATGACTGGCCATATACCCTACATGTGGAAACTGGCAACAGTTGTTCCAATTCCAAAGTCAAAAAATGTCTCCATCGCATCAGATTATCGCCGAATTTCTCTTTTACCTTGCCTCTCTAAGGTAGTAGAGAAGATTATGGTATCTAGATTATCTTGGTTTCTTGAATCCAAGAACCTGATAACAAAGCAACAAGTTGGTTTCAAGCGGGGTAGAGGGTGCATCGACGCTCTGTTACATATTGATTATTTCACAAGCAAAGCAATTTCCGAACGAAATCACGTAACAATTCTCTCAATTGATTTCGAAAAAGCATTTGATAGAGTTGGTCTTCATGTTATCTTAAGACTCTTGAAATCATGGAATGT